>NC_052619.1:15202568-15502568 GCF_016545825.1 Eucalyptus grandis | reverse complement strand
TCATGATGACCTTCACTCTGTTGAGGGATATTTTTTTCTTGGCCAAAATCTTATCTCTTAGTGTTCTTGCAAATAGTGAACTGTGGCATACTCCAGTACTGAGGCTAAATACAAATACCTTGCCAACACGACTGCTGAGTTATGTCAATCGAGTATCTTCTTTTGATCTCCATGCTCTAAGACCTTATCCACCCACGCTAGGCTGCGACAACCTTTTTGCCATTTATCTTTCAGCGAATCCAGTTTTTAATGCCCGTACAAAAGAAGTGAAGATTGATTATCACTTCATTCGTGAGTCACATGAGGACAACTCTATGTTCTATTTATCTCCTTCGTTGATCAGCCTACAGACATTCTTATCAAGGCAAAAGAACGCTATCATAATTTTGCACAAAGGGACACTTAAGTGCCATAACTTACAAAAGGTACATTTAAGTGCTACATTCAAAGAAAAACGGATTACTTGAATGTCACTCCGGCCAAAACACCGACGTGGCATTTTTCCGGCGAAGCGTGCCCAAAACGACGTCGTTTTGCATGCTGATGTAGCAAAATAATGCAAAAATGGCATCGTTTTGGACTGATGTGGTAAAAAAATAAAAAAAAATTGATTAAATTAAATTTAAAATTAAATATAGTTAAAATATTTAAAAATAATAATTTAAAATTAAAAAAAAAAAAAAAAAGGAAAGTGGGGGTGGCGGCCGAGGGGTCGCCCTTAGCTGCCGTCATCGCCGGGAAGGGTCGGCGATGGCGGGGGGAGGGTCGGCCAGGGCTTGGCGACCCCAGCCGACCCGATCTGGGGTGAGGGTCACAGCCCTCGCCACTGGCCACAAATCTGAGGAGGGCCGCCAACCCTCGCCGGATCTAGTTGAGGGCCGCTACCCCGGCCGACCGGCGGCGAGGGCTCTCAGCCGCCTACCCCCTTTCCTTTTTCTTTTTTTTTTAAATTTTCGCGACCAAATTTTTCGAGTGTGAACCACCTAGGGTTTGGCTAATGGATTGCTAAGCCTAAATTTAGCTCGGGCTCTCCCAAGCTCATACCAATTCGTGACTTAGGTTCACGTTCTTAACATGCAATTGATTCTTAATTATGAGTCGCCACTAATTAATTTATGGTAGGTCGATTAGACATCTAAATAAAATAATTGGAGAATTATTTTACTTCTACGAACCAGAGATTGTGAGTTCGGGGACTTGGTTATGCTAGATTTTTCTAACGCCCTTTCAGTACCTTTCTCTTTTATTTTGAAAAATGTTTGGCAAGCAGCTCGAATTAATTTTAGGCTATTTCCTTAACATGTGAGGCGATCATGTTGGTGCGCAATCCACCAATTTAACACCCAAGAAAAAAAATAATAAAAAAATGCAGGACTTACCTCATAGCAACGAAAGCATCTGCGTTGTTAGTTTAGAATTCACATAAATATGATTTCTAATTAACACGCAATTTCTTTTTTTTTGTTTTCACTTAATTAATGAGAATCATGCTTTATGCAATGCATGCCACTAATCTAGTATAAAATGATATAACATGGCAACATGGCTTAGCTATATGACCTAAGCGATATGACATAAATAAGCATGTAGTCTATCCTGAAGCATGAGATGGATTTATTCTAAAAATATATATATTTTTTTATTTTCCATGAGATTCGAAATTAAAGAAATGCAACACTTAAATATGCAATCTAAATTAATCTAATGACCTAATTCTAATGACGGATGATTTCTAATTAAATGAACCTATAAAAAATCACTAAATGATGTGCATTGTATGAACCTAATTCTATATGACGTGCACATGATTTTTATTTTCCTAATAAGCATGCAATCTATCTAGGAGAAATTATCTAAACCTACAATATGCAATCCTAACATGCAATGACGTGCAAAGAATGCCTTAGTTCTACATGACATATGCATGATCTTTTTTTTTTCAAAAATTCGAAATAAATAAATTTCCTATTCTAATCATGCAAGATAACCCTAAAACAAGGAATATTCTAAAACGAACCAAATCTAACTTAGTCTTTTTTTGGATTTTTCCTTTCTTTTACGGGAGCAATCAAAATAAGACATCAAGAACATCACGGCAACAAATCGGGCAATATATCATCCATTTCCATTTTGGAAATAAATTGACGAATTGTATCTCGCGCATGGGATCGGATTGGCCAATTTCAAATAAAATCGCGAATCGTATCTCGAGCATGAGATCGGATTGGCGATTTTTCTATGTGATTGCGAGTCGTATTTCGAGTATAAAATTGGACTGTCAATCATGTGCACGTTGCAAAATTAGGAAAATTTCCTAATTCATGAGGGATCAAGATATATTTTGGATATGGCAATAACAAATATTCAAAATAAGATTGCGATATTACGAATTAGGCGGCATCATATATGAAAATCAGATTAATTGAGAGTCTTACCTAATTCACGATGTCACGCGGGTGATGTTTCCAAATTCGGATGGATGATGGGTCATGGGAATCACGGTGAGGGAGATCGTCTCATAGCAGCGGCTGCTCGTGGTGGCTTCACGCAAAAGTGCGATCATAATTTCCACGATATTCACCTGTATCGTGTTCTCCCTCGGTGAATTACCAAGTACTCTGGAAAATTGCTAAGCCTGAGGAGGATTAGTCAAAACGCATGCGTAAGGAAAATTAAAGAGCACCAATAGAATCCTGCCATTATCATGGCCAAAATTGGGACAGCTCTTGGTTTGAAAATATTACAATTGCATGTGATGTTGCCGCCACTGGACGCATCATTGAGACATACAATATTTGACCGGAGACAAGGACGTAGCTGAGGAAGCCTTGTAATGATCTGGGAACGTCAACGAGGGACGGACTTCGTCTCGGCTTCAAGAGCGACTCAAGGGCAGCTAGTGCGATGCTGCAGTGTGGACTCGGCCAGGGCTCTTCTTGCTTGAAAATAATTCAAGTGCACTCCTTCAGTAATACTTGACCGCCACATTCACGGATCACACTTCTGGCACAGCTACATGCAATTGGGATTGTTCGGTGAAGCTGGGCTTAAGAAGGCTTTTTCGGACTCCAAACTGACATGTTCACACGTCACTCTTTGCCGAGAATCCTTCAATTCGTTGCCGTGAGTATTGTGAATTTCGAGGCTAGTTAAAGCGAACGAGATTTCTGGTTGCGGTGAGTGACATCGCCAGATGAGGGAGGACTGGTCGGGTGCGGCGGTGAAGGTGCTTCGGGCGGAATTGCAAGTCCAGCAACAAAGGTTTGTCGGTGTAGATCACAGTGACTAGCTATCACTGCCGGCAGCGGGCGGTACTTAGAAGCCACCGGAGAAGCTTCGCCCGAAAAACCTGCGAAGAAATATAAAGAGCAGCAGAAAAATCACCACACCGCCCGCGATGGGTGATGATTGGGTGTGACTGGAGCAAACGACAAAGCATGAACGCAAGGCTTGCTGAGGGGGGCTTCGCTGGTCGTATGGAATCGCAGCGGTGATGATTGTCACCGAAAAGATTCACGAACTGGGAGAGGATGGTTAAGACATGTGTCCCTGTGTTGATCGTTGTCGCTTCAACCTGTGGGCATCCGCCCCTCCTTTTCTGTTGTCGCCGCCTCGCCCTCTCTACCTCTCGCTTCCTTCTCCTCCTCTACTCTCAGTTTGTCCTAGGGGTGAGCGGGTCCATGGTGGGTAGGGTCTAGACCTGGACCCTGTTCCCTACCCTGTTATAATCGGTTCTCCTTTTTTGGACCTTGTTCCCTACCTTGTTTTCATTGGACCCTATTCCAGGCCCACCCTGTTTTTCCGGTCAGGGAACAGGGTTGACCCTGTTTAAATTGGAACCTGTTTTGCATAAAAATTAACCTTAGAAAAGCAAGTCTAGATGAGTTATCTGCTGAAACAAAAATGCCGAACCAAGCACATCCTTCGACCAAACTTATTGGGAACATGTATAAAATTTGGACTCCCCTTGAAGAAAACAACCAAGTATATAATTCGACCATCTCGCATCCCCATATCCCACAAGATACATCGAGTTTGCCTTATATTAAACAACAAAGATTCCCTCACACTAAAGCAATATCTAGTCAATGAACCACTAAATCAGTTAGGTCGCCACAGTCACGTATAGCTAGGAACATACAAGGTCAATTCAATACACTTTACAATCACTCCTTCACTCCCATCAAGTAGTTATAGCCTACCAAAGTATCTGCCTTCTAAGATCCATCACCAAAATACTGAAGGAGTAACAAAGACATTCTGCCAATATCATAACTTGGCTTCAGGTACAAAAAAAGGAACAGAACATTAATGTAAGTACAGATAATATTAATGGCATTAAGGAACAGAACATTAACTTGGTTTCGAAATCTTTGATCGAAGCGATGGAGTTGAGAAATAGAAACTCGAGCTGAGGCGTTTCGCCAAACCAAAAAAAAAAAAAAAAAAAGAAAGAGAAAAGAAAGAAAGAAAGAAAGAAGCGGGGTGGTCGGGGAGCTCACCAGGATACAAGCGGCGAGGGAGTGAGAAGGGCCACGGGAGGAGAGGGAGTTGAGGGCGACCTCGGCGGCGGAGTGCTCGGCCTAGCGGAGCGGCAGTTGAGGGCGGAGTAGCGAGGTAGCGGTAGCTTTGCGAAGGGGGGGCGGTAGTAGAACGGCAGCAGGAGAGCTCGGGAAACAGCGCGCGGTGAGATCTGCGGGTCAGAGGCGTCGGCGAGGCAACAACAGCAGGTAGAACGGCGAGATTTAACGAAGGCAGCGTTGGCGCTCAGGTGCGAGCTTGGCGGGGGTCAGCAGCTTCGCGATTTCGAGAAGCGAGGGGAGTCCGGCAGCTTTGTGAACGAGACCGTCGACTCCTCGTCGGGCTGGAGGAGGTCCCGCCATAGGGCGAAGGCGACGGAGAGCCCGAACGCGCTGGACGGCGAGAAGACAACGCGCGGGACGCCGTGGTCGCAGGCGAAGCGGTGGGTCCACCCGAGGAAGAAGTCGGAGACGACCGCACAGGGCGGGGAGGGGTGGGACTCGAACCACCGGGAGAGGAGCGGGAGGTGGAGGTCGCGGAGGGTGCGGACTTTGGCGACGAAGCGCACCCGCGGCGGGTGTGGCACGGTGAGGGGCTCTGGGGAAGGCAAGACGAGAGGCTGGAGCGAGGAGGAGGAGGCGAGGAAGGGGTTGAGCAGGTGGAGGTTGTCGGGGTGACGACGACGGTGACGGTGACGGCGGGGGTGGCAGGGCGGGGGAGGAGGAGGAGCTTGGCGGTGGTGGTGCGAGCGCGAGGGGAACCGGGAGAGGAGCTCAGGGAAGTCTGGTTCTCTGCGTCTGCGCCTCTGCGGGTAAAGATAGAAATAAAATTAGGGTTTTGTTGGGGTAAAAACCGGTTCCCAAACCGGTCCGGTCGAACTGGTTCTCGGGTGGGTAATCCCTCGGAACCGGTTCCCGGACCGGTTTAAACAGGGTCTGAGTTTTGGGAACCGGTTCCCGGCCCGGTTTTAACTGGAACCAGTTCCCAACCCTGTTTTCCGGGTGGGCCGGACCGGGAACCGGGTAAACCCGGTTCAATTGCACACCCCTAGTTTGTCCTTATCAATGTCTTCTCTTTGTGGCCGTATGTATCGATTGTTTGGCCTCATAAACCCTACGCATTTAACCTATTTATAGGTCACGAGTTAGGATTTTAATTTTTCCAAATCCATATCCACGAAACTTTCTTTTTCCGAACATAATATTTGCTTTTCCAAACACAACATTTATTCTTGATATAATTTAGGATTGTAAGAGGATTCTTCTTAAATTTGAAATCTCGCACGGATAAATCCGTAAAATCTATCCGAGGATACGGGCTTGGGCTGATTTACTCTCTTCGTGGGCTTAGCCCAACTCATCAAATTAAAAGTTATGAACCTCAGTTAAAACCCATCCACCACCAGTTCAATAAATGCAAAAAATGCAAATGCACCTAAATCTATATGCTATGCAATTAATTAATTAACTAATATATTTTTTAGGGGTTAAAATTAATCTCTAATTTTTAATACAATAAATGAATAAACGAGTCGCCAAAATTTAGGTGTCAACATAATTTTTTTTTAATTTTAAAATTATTCTTTTTAAATATTTTAACTAAATTTAATTTAATTTATTTTTTATTTTTTTATCACGTCAGCCGAAAACGACTCCATTTTTGCATTATTTGGTCACGTCGGTGTGCAAAACGGCGTCGTTTTGGGCTCGGTTCGCCGGAAAAATGCTACGTCGGCATTTTGCTCGGACTTTGGCCGGATTGGTACTCAAGTGATCAATTTTACTCTGATTTTGGCACTTAAGTGTACCTTTCATAAGTTATGGCACTTAAGTATCCCTTTGTGCAAAGTTAGGACACTTCAGGGGTCCGCACGTCTTCTTACCAAAGGCTTGTCATCTACTCAATTTCATCTCTTATGATCCAAGCTAACGGTTTGTTCCAGCTCATCAACTTGCATAGGGATGTTGACCCAGTCCACTTCTAATCTTTTCAGCTCGCACTAAAATCCAATATTATTTCCACCTCGCACTAGAATCATAGCACAATCAAAATATCCACGTAACAAGCAGTCCAAGATTGATAACATTCTAACTCGCATAAGAATTAAAGCTAATTAGAATATCCACATGATTTGTAATCCTTGATTGATTCAAATATCATCTCCACTATAGTTACGAATTTTGTTATCAATCTTTATTTCTAGAGATTCTTTCTAAGTCATATATATAGGAGTCATCACTAATTCTAATACGTAATTTAGAAATTACATAATTCCTACGTCTTCTATATTTTGTTTTCTTTCTACATCTATATTTCTATCTAATTTTAAATAGTCTGCGAAGCTATTCCATAATAATTCATTAAGTTCTCTTCGATGACATAGTTATCATGGTCTTTGCATTTTTTTGTAGACATGGGAAGCTTGGAATTGAGAAAATGATCATAAAAGTCATAAACCTATTATATTTGTACCAATTCAGTCATAAACCTTTTTTTTTTAATGTGGCTAATTTAGTCTTAAAATTTTTGATAATTTGTCAATATAGTCCATCATGTCAATTTTGAAAAAAAAAAGTTGGAATTTTTTTAAAACATTAAAAAATTTTCCACGTTAACGCTAGATACACCATCGGGCCACATAGGACAACTGGTGCTAACTTGACCCACATTGTTAGTAATTTTCGATCAAAATTAGCAAAAATGACTATTTATAATTCATTAATAGGCTTAGGACTAAATTAGTACAATTGAAAGGTTTAGAACTAAATCAACAAATATTCAAAAAGGTATAAGAATAAATTGGCACAATTAAAAGATTTAGGACAAAATTAGCTACAATACAATAGGTTTGGAGGTTTTTGGACAATTTTCCCTTTTAAATTTTGTCCTTCTTATGTGAAAATGTTATTTTTATAGCATTAGGTTATTCAACTATCTTTTTTAGCATTAGTTAGAGCTAAATAATAGCTTGCCTGTGGAGATTTCCATGCGCATGCTAACACGATGACTATGAATGAACCTTAAGAAAGATGAGGTAAAGACAAATAATTGCCATTTTCGAACTCAGATCCTTCGTCTACAAGTTTTCATCATTGGTGTATAATAAACACATAACCTCTGCCCTATTAAATACAACTAGAAAAGAGCTCATGCAAATATTCAACTTTGAACAAAAATTTGATAAAATCCTAATTTTCTTGTGATCCTCAATTGAATCATGTCTTGTTATAAAAAGAATCATACCCAACACGAATTTTCCAGTTTTAGAAGTGTTTATACAACTTTCATATGTAACGATATGAAACTAGTACATAAGTATATCACCTAATTCCTAAAAGATAAGGTAAAAGCCAGCTGAAATTCTTACCCTATGAAATGTTCAATGCGTCTACGGAATCTTTAATTCAATGCGCTCCTTCTTTGCATGATTCAGAGGCGAGCAGGATCTAAACCGTCCATGCATAGCTATGCACAAATAATGTTGCGGAAATAAATAATTTCCTCATGGTTATCAACCCATAAATTGCATGTTTTCTCTCTCGCGAAAGTTCATCCGCTCCTGCTGCTATTGCTTATGGTGGTGTTGCATCAGCAGTTGCTGTTGTTGGTAGTGTCGCTGGCAGTGCACCGGCGGTTTCTCCTCCTCCATATCTCTCTACAGAAAATAGGGATTCGGACATTATTAGACTACACTAGAGAGAGCCATTTGCAAAAATCTAAAAGCGCGACATGGATGGAGGTGGTGAAGGAGGTGATTGATTAGCTAATCAATTGAACCGGAAACGATTAGGGTTTCTCGTTATCGCAAAGCAGCTGAAAGTTTGGAGAGAGAGGAGAGAAAGGGTAAGAAGAAGAAGAAGAAGAAGTCACTGTGGGGTGCGACCAATCAATCTCACTGGTCGCAGTGTTCTCACGATTCCATGGAATCTCTTTGGGCGGGGCCTTGCCTCGTGCTGATGGGCTTCTATGTAGTCAGCCCAAGCCCATGTCCAAAATTCAAGTCGTGCCTGCATTTTCACTTGGCTTTTATTCCACGATCATTCCTGGAATTTGCCAAGAGCACGAGCGTGACCAATTTCAAATTTCAAGAGTGACCATGTTGTAATCAGGGGTGTCAAAAACCCGACTCGACCCAACCCGAACATGAACTAAGTACGAAATAAGATGATTACATATTTCGAGTCTTAATATTGTTTAGGTAACGATTACAAAACAAGCAAACATGTTAAGTTAGGGTTGAAATAATGTTCGGCCTCCAAACACATTATTGACACTAAACACGTTCTCTCAACCAAACACTCCTCACCCAAATACGTCCTCCTCGTCCCTCTCAGAAGACCCTGCAACGATCTCGCCTACTACAGATGACTGCACCTTCTAGCGCCTCAACCACCCCAAGCTTGCCCTCCAAAGCTGCCAGCATGAAAGGCGCCGTAGAGGTCCCCCAAATGGCCAACGTCACCATCTTCGAGTTTGGGTTCATTGTTGCCACCACAGACAAGGTCACCCTCACCAGGTATTGCCTTGTCTCTGACGACCTCGAGCCTTGCCTCCGGGAGGTCTTACCCATGGTTTGTCACGCCCCGATTCTCGGGCACACACACATCTTTCTACTTGGTCGATTTTAAAATGCGATATCTCAGAACTATGTGTCGCCGACCCTTTCATTTATTAAGCACATGCGAAAGCAGTTATAAATCTTTAGACAATAAAACAATGGGATAGAAAAACGGGCCATATTTTTCATATTGAAATTTACAACCAAACTTTTATACATGGCATTAGGCAGAGTACTTCACAAGTATTCACAAACTTCAAAGTCTCACTCTATCTACACATATACAAAGGGTTCACAAAAGAGGATGGGATCTCAGTCCTCATCTGGGTCGTACTCAAGATCATCCTGATCCTCTTTGACTCTTCTTCACTAAGCTCATTTCCTTCGAGCTCTTCATCTCTTTCTGGCTCATCGTCATCTTCTAGCTTCTCCTCCTCAGGCTCATCTACGGGCCTGAAATGTTGTCCCACAACCGGGATGAGACTACGTCTCAATAAATTCTACCCCACTAAGGCCCAATTAATGAACCATTATACTATAGGTTGCCTAAACACGCATAGGTCAGAGGACTTACCTTGGCCTCAGATCCCACCTACAAGTCAGTACAATTCATAATAGGCACCCACTTACTTAAACAAATCGAACCAGTCGATTACATGTCATCCAAATTATTCCCCGCGGTGGAATAGTTAGAAGTCAGGCCACGTGTATTCTCCAGGACGACATCCCAAGTCTTCGAGCCACGTGCCTCAAACCTTGGGCCCACGTGCATTTTCTAAGGCGACCTCTTCGCCAAGGTGGTACATCAAGTCATCGAGCCACGTGCCATTTTAGATGTCATTCTCAAATACCGGACCCACGTGCATTTTCTAAGGCACTAGTTCACCAAAGTGATGCATCAGATCACCGAGCCACGTGTCCTTTTTTACGATGCCCGGGCCCACGTGCCTTCTCTTAGGTGCTAACTCACCAAAGTGATGCATCAATTCATCGAGCCACGTGCCCTTTTAGATGCCAAACTCTGTCACCGAGCCACGTGCATTCTCCAGGATGACATACCGAGTCTCCGAGCCACGTGCATTCTCTCAGGCGACCTCTTCGCCAAGATGACATATTCAACCACTGAACTCACGTGCATTCTCCAAGTGATATTCCAATTCACCAAGCCCACGTATTTATTTCAGGTGATTACCAACTTACTTTCGATACCGACAACCAATGCCCAACGATTTCTCAATCAAATAATCAAATCAACTCAATAATGACATACCCTAAAATTCACAATTTAAATCAATTCCATACAATTTAAAGCTCAATTAAATAAACGGACTGTGCCACGACAATCAGCACAAGATTCCGGTCGTCGGCCATCTCAATCTTAATTTCCGAAAAATAAATAAATAATTAATTAATTTCGAAAATTAATTAATAAATATTAAAAATTCAATTTAGCTCAAAATAAAGCCCAATTAAATAAACGGACTTCACCACAATCACCAGCATAAAATTCTGGTCACTGGCCATCCCAGTTGAATTTCAGGAAAATAAATAATTAATTAATTAATTTCGAAAATTCATAATTAATTACTAAAAATCCAATTTAGGCCCGAATTGTCTAATTGAAGCCCGCTAAGGGTCGGGAAAAATCCCGAGATGCTTTCAATAAATAGAAGACTACGTCTACTTGCTAATTGCACAATCAAAATGTCTAACATGCATCACAATTGTCTAATAATCACTAATATATTCTAATCTAACCACTTAATTGCATTTAATTAAACCTAATCAATCCCTAAGCATAATTAGTAAACTAAGCAGGGATTAGTGAGATTACTCACTTGATAAAAGTGAAGACCGGAACACTAAGACGACGGCGTGACGGCGGCCGAAATCCAAATTTTTGGCAGACACTCAGGCCGGGCCTACAAGCCTCGCAAGCCCACATCAATTGCTGGGCTTGGTATTGGGCTTGGGCTGCTTCGCAGGCTTCAAAGAGCTGGGCCGAACAGCTGCTGAACCGGGCCCGAAACTGGGCTGAACCAAGGCTGAAAACAGGCCCAGCTGTTGGGCCAAAATTGCTGGAATTAACAGGCTGAAACTTTTGGCTCGTGGACTGGAATTGCTGGGCTTCACTTGCCGAAGATGGGCTGAGCTGATGGAGATGGGCTCAAACTTGCTGGGCCGCTGAAATACCGAACTGGCTTGCTGCGACAGGGACGTGAAGCTCGCTGGATTTCTGTTTGCTTCAGTTGACGGTGATGCTGCTCCGCTTGATGGATCGTTGGATGTGGCAGAGTTGGGATCGAGCGAAAACTTCGGTTGAGCTGGCTGTCGAAGAAGCAAAGGGAGAAGCAGCTTCGGTGGAATCGTGAGCTGACCCGGCAGAGAGGAACGGAGGGGTGGACGTTGGCCAAGTGGCGTCGCTGGCGAGGGGGGGGAGTCAACACGGCTGGGCTTCCGGTGAGCTAGGGTGTTGCCCGAAGGAGACGCGGCTTAGTGGAGGAGCAGGCGCAGAGAGGGAGAGAGACTCGGTGGAAACGAGCAGCATGTTTCGGTGGACGTTGGACTGGTTTGGCGTGGGCTTCGCTGCTGGTGGTCAACAAACCGGCCGGGGGATTTGCAGAGTTGACTGGTGTGAGTGTGGCAGCCGAAAGCAAGAATCGGTGGAGTTGCAGACGTGGAGAGGAGCAGACGGCAGCATGAAGAAATTAAATTGGGAAGTCGAGTGTCCCAAGGGAAATGAAAGGAGAAGCAGAAGGCGTGGGAGGGGAAAAACGTGCGAAGCAAGCCGAGAGGGGAGAGGATAAGGACGCAGAAGATGTCGGCTAAAAAGGGGAAGAGAAACGTGCGAATTCAAGAGAAAGTGAGAGAGACGTGCTGGAGAGGGTGAGCTCAAGGTCAAAGGAAGGAAAATAACTTGAGGAATACGGCTGGGAGGGGGTTTCGTGCGTGGAGGGTGTGGGGTTAAAGAGATAAAAGAAGAAAATAGCACCAAAATTATAATCTTTGACCTCATCTTCAAAACAACTTTGTCAATTGGTTACCCATGGCCAATTTCTTCGTCCATTTCGAAATTTGAAGTCTAAATGAAGACCAAGATAAGACGGCCTTTTTATCTCACGATTTTTTCTCAAAACTGAATTATGTTTCAATTTTCTTGGCATCCGATTTTCTGAACAAATAAATTCGGTTGAGGTCCAATTTGAAATATAAAAAAAAGCCCAAACAACTTCCATTCACCGAATCTTTTACACCAGATGCCAAATATCTCTTCAAATTAGTCAATCCGTATTTCCGTTCATTTTTCGAATCATCCATCTCGATTTCCCGAAAAAATCCTGAACTCTCCAGAATTTCCCTAAAAGGTGAGTCGACGTTCTTAGAATGACTCATGACACGACAGGACTTCCGATTTCTGAAATCGAATTCAAATTCGCAGTTATTTTCAATCAAACGTGCTTTTAGTTTGACCTTACCTACTGGGTAGCTTTTAGGAATTTTTGGTGCAATTGACCCGTGGTCGATTTTCTTTGAACCACAATGAACCCATTCGACACATTGGTGACTCTCGGTGGTCGTGAAAATCTTGAAGTTTCAAATACGGACACAGGGTACCAAAATGACAGTAAAATCAAACTAGTGCCAGTCGACGAGAATTTTCCAATATAGTGGAGTCACCCACGATCGGCCACACATCTCAGTCGAACCGACTTATCTCTGATCTTAATTCGATTTTTAACTGTGCCGTAATGACCTCTAAAGATGAGCACGGTCGAGAAACTGATTCTTGGTCGAACTCTCAAGTCTATTGCATTTAAAATCCCTTAATGGCCTCACCAAATAGGCCAGTTATCTCTTGAGTGGCCATCTAAGAGAAAAACACTATAGTCACGTTGATGAAAGGCCCGACTTATTCGATTGAAATCAAAACCTGAAAATCAAGATGTCACATGGTTGGCTCTGAGTGCCGTGGTTCCACGTGGTCTTTTGAGAGGGAAGAGGAGGAAGGGAAGCGACCTTGCTTTTCGATGTCCTGCTTTGTGTAATAAGAGTGCGAATTGTGGAGATTCTCGTTCGGTGTCTTGGATTGAGGGGAAAAAGATATGATTTTGCTTTTATATAGATTATGACTGCTGAGGATGATGATTCATATGAGCTTCTTGTTCTGTATTTGGATTGGGTAAGAAATTTGACTCCATGATGATACACTCTCAGGAAAACTAGCAACTTTCGTGAAATAGATATGAGTAATGCTATGAATGGACATTGATATTGATGAAATAGCATTGATTCGATGTTTGTACTTACTCATTCCTCAGATAACAACTCGCTAGCGACACTCTGAAATTGTTCAACTTGGAGAAAAAATGCACATGAACTTGTCTAATATATAAAGCTTGCAGTTACCTGATGCAGAGTTTCTCTTGATTATGCACCACCAGATTGTAATGTTGTTGAAGTCTCGATCTTCACAATTCATCCATAAACCAGAAGAGAAAATGTAGAGAACGAGGTGAGAGCTAGGCAAAATCAGCATCCTCCGTCATGCCTGCATGGTAATTCATTATGATTCATGATGAGAAGAAGCTTCAATCCAAATTCGGCATTGCCAATGCTAAGACATGCAAGAGAGGCTCCCGCCATAAGCTCAGTTGCATTCGACTTGATAAATTATCGGTAATGTCTGAACGATAATGAATGCTTTTAGAATCTTTTAGATGGATCTTGCACATATCCTCAATTTTAAAATATAATGCAAGAAGCCTACAACTTAACTATCATTTTGAGGATTGGGTCCCCTTTGCTGGTTCACTTCTTATGCAGAACGTAAAATCAATAATTGCATTTCTGTTTTGTTAACTAGAATCTCACTCCAAAATTGAGGAACGACGGTTACCTTCGTTTGCCAAATCAGTTAATGTCGCAAACCATTTTTCGCTTTAAGAGTTTTTGATCTTGGCTGCTTCGCTACGTTTACACTTTGTTATTCAGCTGGTTTCTCCTAACACTTTCACAAAACAACTCAATCTTCTCTCCATTAATATAATATCCCATATGCAAACTGTGCAACTGGTGATACCAAAACAAGCACAGACAAGTCACAAATTTGGTACTTTTCTCTCCCTCTGGTGAGAGCTCTCTTCTACCTTTTGGTAGCTCATCTTCTTCAACTGAAAACCTAATCATCTATTCCTTTCAGTTTTTTCCGCTCAGTCTCTTCGCTTCGTCTCTATTTCTAGCTATGGCTTCTTACCCACTCACGAATCTCCACTCTCTGGGTCACCATCATCCTTCTTCCATTTAAATTGGGTCTTGCATGTCATCTATCCTGAACTCCGAAGTAGCAGAACGCTCGCCAAGGTTTTCTTATTCCACCGATAGTCAACTCTGCCTCTCTTTGCATTGCTAGACTGAGGGTTCGTGTATTCCACTCACCACAAACTTAATTTGTTGAATTGGCTTGTATTTGTGAAATGGACGCCCCTGGTGAAGAAGAGGACGCTCGACTTGCTGCTCTGTGTTGCCGGATGGGTCGTCTCTAGTATGAGCAGCCGATTGAAGTTTGGGATGAGGCAGCTCCTACAGAAAAACTAGAGGAATGTCGTCTCAGCTTAGTAGGTAAAATCCTGACTAATTCAACTGTCCATTTCTAGGCATTTCAAAATTCTATGCAGAGGGCATGGCATCCAGCTCAAATGTCAATTTCGCAAGCAGAAGATGATATTTATGTGGTGCGATTCAAAACAGAGGATGTTAAACAGCGTATACTCGACAACGGACCTTGGTTACTTGCAAATTATCTCGTTATTCTGAAACCTTGGATCCCGAACACACCATTGCATTGTTATGATTTTACTTCCTATGCGTTTTGGGTTCAAGTCTTCGGCCTACCTCTTGAGCACTGCACTAAGTCAATAATACATAAAGCAGTTAGGCATATTGGACGGGTTATAGATGTTAAAGTTGACCAAAGAGATGGTTCTAATTTCAAAGCAGTAAGGGCTCGTTTTGAAATGGATCTCCAGCAGCCTCTGAAGACAGGGATTTTGATTAAATTGGTAGGTAAGACTTTTTGATTAGATTTTCGATATGAAAAATTATCCCATTTTTGCTATTCCTGCGGCAAATTGGGACACTATTCGACGTACTGTCCAGACTTTCCTTTGGATGATAATGCACTAAAAAATCTTGACAGTATGTGTTATGGTTCATGGCTACGGGCGGAGGTTAACACACATAGTCCTTTTATGCGCCTAATCACATGCTGGATGACAATACCGAGACTATTCCGGAGACCCCCCAACCCCCTGCACAGTTTCCTCCTGCTCAGATTATTGTACCACAGGAACATGGCTCATCGCCTTCTTTGGACTAAGTATCTAATAAGAAGGACAAACAGATAGTTGAGGTACCTGAATGTAATCAGCTCATTACAACTGTAGCACATCTTCGGTGTCAACCTCTGGTCGAAGATTCTTCAAGAAGTGAGCGTGACAAAAATCTACAAGTACAATACCAGCGAAATAGTCACATTACTGAACTGGCTACTAGTTCTCACAAGTCCAAAAAATCAAAGAGTTCAATCTTGAGTGCAAGTTCGGGCCCAATCAAAAAAGCTAAACGACATATCTCACATGACTTACCTTCCCAGATTCCAGAAGGCCTCGATGAATCCTCTCTTCAAGAAACTCCTGTCTTGAAGGCACATGAATCCCTCGGATGGGCTATGGTGGCTGGCCCCAAACAACCACCTTTTGAACAATGAAGTTAATCAGCTGGAACTGTTAGGGTTCAGGCAATCCCCTGACAGTTTGAGCTCTTAGGGTCTTAGTGACCCAGGAAAAGCTTGCCATTTTGTTTATAATGGAGACCAAGAACCAAGAATGGCAGATTCATTACCTGCAGAAGCTGCTGAAATTCTCTGACTGTCTAATAAAACACCCTGTTGGTTTGGCGAGTGGTCTGGCCCTTTTTTGGAATAGTAAGATTTCTATGGACTTGGTTCATCAGTCTTCAAACTTTTTTGACTTGATCTGTATAGACTTGGAGGCGGCAGTTGTAATGCGCCTTACCTGTATCCACGCGCCTGCAGTCACTTATATTAGGCAATAATTTTGGGAAGAATTACGTCTAATTAGTAATGAGAATGCTCTCCCTTGGTTGTGTGTTGGAGATTTTAATGATATATTGTACCCATGGGAGAAAATAGGGAAGTGTCTTGCAGATCCTTACCGTATGCAGTCATTTCAAGAATTCCTCAATGACTGCTCTTTCATAGACTTGGGCAACAAAGGCTGCGCCTACACGTGGACAAATAATAGACACGATGAAAATATTGTCAAAGAACGGTTGGACAGAATGTTGTGTACTGAGGAATGGAGAATAACCTATCCATTTGCTGAAGTATTGGCATTGCCAGCCATTGCTTCTGACCATAGCCCTCTTCTATTGTTCACTGAAGCTGTTGGTATTAGAAAAAGACGCACCTTTTACTTCGAATCTTATTGGCTTCAGGACAAGGAGTGTCGAGATGTAGTAGCTAAATCTTGGGCTTCCCCACAGCTTGGTCCAGCGTCTTTACTTAAAAAGCTCTGAGCTACTTCCTTCGCCCTTTCATCGTGGAGCCATTCGAAATTTGCTAATGCTAGAGAACAGATAAGTCATCTGCGATATCAGCTTCAAGCATTAATAAATCAGCCGTATGGACAGCACGACCAGGACTCAATAGCCAATCTGAAGCAGCAAATTCAAACATTATGGCAGCAGGAGGAACAATTCTAGGCTATGCGCTCAAGGGTTAACTGGCTTAAGTGGGGGGATAGAAACACGCACTTTTTTCATGCATCAACTATTCAACGAAGACAGCGAAACGGAATATGTATGTTACAAGATGATCAACTTAGATGGGTTCTTCTTTACCAAAAAAATTTCTTTACCAAAAAAACTTAGATGGGTTCGAGATCAGCAACAGCTTAAGGAGATGATGTTGTCCTTTTTCCAGCATTTATATACAACATTAGGGCATCGTAACTATAGTCCTACCATTGCAAAATGCAATCCACTTGTATCAGCGGAGATGAACGAGAAGCTTATAGCTGAGGTTACTCGAGATGAGGTACGCATAGCCGTTTTTCAATTAGGCGGAGCTAAAGCACCAGGTCCGGATGGTTTAAATGGGCTTTTTTTTTTTATCATTCTCATTGGGATATAGTAAAGATGATGTTTATATGGCTGTGCAAAAAAAATTTCAGACAGGGGTGATGATACCGGATTACAATAGGACTTATATCTCCTTGATACCAAAAACATCCAACCCAGAAAGGCTAGATTAGTTCCGACCAATCAGTCTATGCAACTTTATCTACAAAATTATTTCTAAAGTCCTTGCAAATCGACTTAAGCCTTTGCTACCACGGCTAATAGCGCCAGAACAGAGCGCTTTTGTCAGCGAGCGTCAAATTCAAGATAACATCCTAGTGGTTCAAGAGGTTCTTCATCATATAGGACTCATTATAGAACCAAACAATTTCAGGCGGTGCTCAAATTAGACATGCAAAAGGCATACGACAGGGTCGAGTGGGATTTTCTTAGAGACTATCTTCTCAAAATTGGATTTCATGATTGCTAGGTTCACTGGATTGTGCAATGTATTTCAACAATCTCCTTAAGTGTGAAGTTCAATGGTGAAGCTCTACCCTATTTTCACCCGTCACGAGGTCTGAGACAAGGTGATCCTCTATCACCTTATTTGTTTATCTTGATGGCCAATGCATTATCCTTACTTATCAATCAAGCAGTGGAAATGGGGAGTATAAAAGGTATTAAATTAAACCGATGGTGCCCTGTTCTATCTCATTTGTTTTTCGCAGATGACGCTATTTTCTTCTTAGCTGGAAAGACCCTAGAGTGCCAGAATGTAGCCAATGTGCTTAATGAATAATGCCTAGCCACAGGACAACTGGTGAACCGAAACAAATCAGGTCTGTTTGTTAATAAGCCGTGTCCTATTGATTTACAAGAGAACTTAGCCCGAGAACTTCGAGTCCCACTGATAGACAAAACTGGCAAGTATCTTGGTATACCTTCAGATTGTGGACATTGTAAGAAGGAAATGTTTTCGTGGATATTGGGTCGGGTGCAATCTAAGCTTCAAGGCTGGAAAGAGAAGTTGATATCAAAAGGGGGTAAGGAAGTTTTGCTTAAATCTATTGTGCAGGCAATTCCCAGTTATGCTATGTCTGTTTTTAAGATACCAGTGTACATTTGTAGAAGAATTGAACAACAAATTTCCAAATTCTGGTGGAAATCTAGTAATAATAGTTCTGGTATTCATTGGCTGAAGTGGGATGCACTTAAAAACAGAAAAGATGAAGGGGGTTGGGTTTTAGAGACCTTATTGCTTTCAATAAAGCCTTACTAGGCAAACAAGCATGGAGAATATCACAACAACCTTTATCACTATCTAGTAAAATTTTGAAAGCACTGTATTTTCCTTTTCAAGATTTTAGAAATGCCTTGAAAGGTACTCGTCCCTCATGGGCTTGGCAAAGCATACTACTAGGACGGGATTCGATAGAGGAACACATGCAATGGTCTATGGGGGATGGAACTCTTATTAACCCTCGACAGGATAGATGGTTGGCATCAGGAATTATAGGGGGACCAGCCCCTAGAGGAGAACTAGAAAAGCTTGCAGGTTTCATGATCCCAAACAGCAATGAGTGGAATCTTCCCATTCTAAGACAACATTTTGATTGTCATATAGTAGCAGAGATTATGTCTATTCCACTTCGGCCACAGCATACAAAGGATAGACTTATTTGGAGAGACAAGCTAAATGGACTTTTCACTGTAAAGAGCTGTTATAATCTCCTAAGGAAGAAACAAATCAATCACAACTCAAATCAAGCGTCATCCTCTTTTCAGATACCTTGCAGACTGTGGCATGCATTATGGAATATGAACTCATCACCAAAACTCTGTTCCTTCCTATGGTCAGTATGTAAAAACGCCTTGCCTACTCGAGAAAACCTTTATCATCGTCATATTCTACAAGATCCTACCTGCAGTTTATGCGATAACCAGGCTATTGAGTCACCAGAACATTTGTTTTTATTCTGCCCTTGGACACAACACATATGGGAACATCCAGAAATCAACATATATCAGCACATCAGAGCAGTAAATCAGATAGAAGCATGGTTGGTCAGCTTCACAGAACATCACATTGACTCACCTGACTTGGAAATGATCGCATCCATCCTCTGGAACATTTGGAAGGCCCGCAACAACTTTATCTTTTGCTTGCAGCCACCCCAACCGTACTGCATAGTGCAGACAGCCTTAGCTAGCGCCATGGCAAATCGGAATCAATCTCGACAGAAACAGAGAAAGGGCACGTAGCAAATAGATCAGCATTCCTTTTGGCGTCCGCCAGATCACGATGAACTAAAACTAAATATTGATGCCACTTACCAACCTCAAAGCAGCGAAGCTTCGATCGCCTGTGTCTGTCGAACCTCATCAGGCCTTTTAATCGACGGCTTTGCTCGATCGTTGGTTGCCTCCTCAGCCCTGCAAGCAGAGGCGACGGCGTTAAACCACACGCTACACTTTGTGCAGGACAAGGGCAAAACCTCAAATCGGATGACCTTGGAAACCGATTGCTCCGTTCTTGTTGAGACGATTTGCCGCAATGCACTGCCGCCTTGGGAAATCAGAGCTTTGATCGACGAATGCGTAGAGCTGTTTCAACGTTGCCCTAATCTGTGGATCGTCCATTGCAGGAGGGGAATGAACAAGGTGGCGGACCGGGCCGCGAAGGCCCATCAAGTTGGTTCGCTACCTGCGAATTGGGTCTTTAATCCTCCTTTGTTTTTACGTGAACTGTTATCTTTCGATCTGTTGCAAAACGTTCCTTCTACTTTTCGGTAATATTATTATCTTTCTGACAAAAAAAAAAAAAAAAAAAACTGTGCAACTGGCGGCATGTTAACAAGACTGATTTCACACGACTAATGCCACTGGGTGTGTACCAACGAGAACTCCGTTAACTAATGCAGTTCAGAATAGATGTGTTCTCCTTAACTAATGCAGTTCAGAATAGATGCATATGGAGTCATTAGATGTAATCAATAAAATAGTCTCGCTCGTCAAGATTCCCAAGCAGGAGAGATAGCATCTCATCGGCTTCCAAAGATATTTTAAAGGTTCTCTTTTACTAGATTAAGGCATATAACAATCCCAGTATAACTATATAGAAAACTGCATAACAATCCCAATATAATTGTCAAAGAGAGAGGCTACAGGATCAATTCCTTCACATACAAGATAGTAATCGATAATCTAAGGCAATGCGAACCCAATGGAAAATTCATTAGGTGATAAAGAAGAGGTGTGAGAAAAGAGTAAACTTGAAACCCAACCCGACCCTAATTATTGCTTTGAATATTATGCTTTTCGAGTCGGGTCAGAAGCCTTGCTGTTCGGGTCAGGTTGGGTAATAGCAAAACCTGACCCGACCCAACCCATTGACAGCCCTAGTTGTAATGATGTGTAGAGATTGATTTCAAATTTCGAATGCAAATCATTTGGGAATGTAGTGCATGCCTCGAAATCCGGTGTTTTGAATTGGCCCGTTCAACTGAGTTCCGTTCTAGCTTTAGATATGGCTTTTGGGCCATTTTTCTATTCAATCTAATTTTGGCCAATTCAACTCTATTTAATCGCATATAGCTCAATATTTCGATTTGATTATCGATGCAAACCATAAAAACATCGGCAAACTACAATTCACGTTGGAACTCTAACCCGAAGGATTAGGTGCTCTCAAGCTAAACCAAGATTTTAATGAATGCATTGAATGCAATAGAAATTTGTAGATTACTCAAATTCATCCTGTGATTAGCTCATCTCATCACTTTAAGCGAAATTTGATCCGATCCTCAATGTACTCAAATAAATTCTTAAACAAAAATCATTTACTTTGTATTGACATCAGCTCGTTAGCCCAAACGTAACATATGAAATCTCTAAAACAAAGCAACTACTACAATTCGAAATGTTGTGGTAAAAATGAACTATAAATTATCTATGAAGCAATTCTACAAACAAGCTTAGTGTCATCTAAACAAATTGTACCAAATCATAAGTTTGCTTTGATGAGATGGCCAGAAATGGAGTAGTACCAATGTTAGAAGAATTTTCAGGATGAACTGAGGAATACAAGATTAATTGAATGAGGGACCAAGCGATCATTGTATTACAATTGAGAAAAGAAGAAATTAAAAGATAAATGCTCTTGGCCGAGACAATGCTAAGGTACTGAATTTCCAAGCCTAATCCTTCATTTTTGCCGGAATGTTGGCCATACCTTTTGCACGCTAGCCTGTCATTATTGCTGTTTCTTTTCTACAAGTCAGGTAATTTCATATTATTTGTGCGGTATCGGTGAAATGGTGAAATAAATGTTTGGCATAACATCGTAATGGCAAGGGTGGGTAAAAAAGGTTGACATGCATTTGTCTCGATCAGTGATGGGCATCATCGTATGTGAGTTTGTACCTCTTGCACCCTAAGGTCCCTAGGAAAGGAGAAAATATTCAATGATTTCCTAATAAATAGGCTATCATATCTGCTGGATCGGGCCATGCGGGAACCTCGGAAGATGGAGGTGCATGTCAATGTTGGATAGGAACTGCGACATGGCGGCCACCGGTTGCTGCGGCTTCTGCAGCCACTAGAGGAGCCAGAATTGCTACTGATGCTGATGCTGATGCTACTATAGTTGCCCCTGTTGTTGTTGTTGGTCATGGTGTTGCGTAAGCAGTTGCCGCTGCTGTTGCTGCTGCTATTGTTGGTAGTGTGCCGCCGACGATTTCGTCTCCTCCATCTCTCCCTCTAGAAAATAGGGGATTCTGGCTCTACGTGGCAGTGCTAAAGAAGAGCCATTCGTGAAATCAATAGCGCAACGCAAAAGGAGGTGGCTGGAGGAGGTAGGTCGATCGGTGGAGCGAGCAATCGATTGATCTCACGGGCCGTTGTGCTCCCGCAATTCCCTCGGAAACTATTTGGGCCGAGCCATCGTGGCATGCTGATGGGCTTTGACGTGGCCCATGTGGATAAGGCCAAGTTGGCCCGCATACATAAATATTCACGAATTTTGAGAACTTTCTAATTGAATTAAAATTGATCGTTATATCGAGCTATGATCCTTGTCCTATTATGGCTGTTAAGTTTATCGGTTTTAAATAATGAAATCAAGAAAAGGAGAAATTTAAAAATAAAGTACTAGATCTAAGCTTAATTCGTTCTGAAAATTTCGCTGGAATTTGGATTGCATTTTTGAACACCAGCCGGCAAGCGCGAGTTTAGCCGCTTTCATTTTTAACGCAAGATGCGAAAGGACCAATGCTAATATTTAGGGATGCATATCAAAGATTGTGCGGTACGCGTGAAATGGTGGTTAGAGTTTGGCATAACAACACCGTGATCGAAGTGCGGTGGGGCTTCCAAAAGCTTCACGTGCGTTCTTTGAGGGATTTTCGCAAACACCTCGACGGTTCCCAAGTAAAGAAGCATGTACATATGAGAGAGAGAGAGAGTGTGTGTGTGGAAGGCGTTCATTTATGGGAATATATTTAGAAGGCAACAATCGACATAAATTTTCCGAAATTCAGGTGCTCCTAATTCCTGAAAGAAATCTGGGCCCTTAAGGCTGTGTTTGGTCGTCGGGATAATAATCAAGATAGGATAAAATAAAGTATGATATTAAAGAAGTAGGTACATAAGAGAGAGAGGGTGTGGATAAGTGTTTATTTATGGGAATATATTTAGAAGGCAACGATCAACGTAAATTTTCCGAAATTCAGGTGCCCCTAATTCCTGGAAGAGATCTGGGCCCTTAAAGGATTCTTCATCACCATGGTGAGCTCCTGCTTCTCCGACAGGTCCACCTCCTCGCCGGCCACCATCCGCCACTTGAACAGACACACCAGGTTCGCTACGAATTACTCCAGGTGCAGCATCGCCAACCCGTACCCTGGACAGATCCTCCTCCCCACCCCAAACGGCATCATCTTTATCTCCCTGCTCCCTGTGATGTCGAACCCGCTGGCTGCTGCTCCGTCGCCTTTGCTGCCAGAGTTCATAAACCTCTCCGGCTTGAACTCCATTGGGTCCTCCCAGACTTCCGGGTCCCAACCCATCTCCGCCACCATGAAGTTGATGGTCACGTCCTTGGTGATCGCGTAGCCGCCCAACTCCGCGTCCTCCTTCACCGCATGCGGCAGCAGGAAATGCGCCGGCGGGTGCCGGCGCAGCCCCTCTAGTACCACTGCTTTCAAGTAGCCCATCCTCTGTAGGTCCTCCTCCTTCACTTGTTCCGCCCCCTCTCCCACAACTGATTTGATTTCATCGTAGAGCTTCTCTTGGATTTCTGGGTACTTGACCAGGTTGGCCATGATCCACTACAGCGCCATGGTCGTTGTGTCGGTGCCGGCGTTGAGGAACTCCCAGGAGAGACTCACAATCTCGGCTTCCTCCAGCTTCCTCTTCTCCTCTGGCAGCTCTAGGTCTAGGAGCGTGTCCACGTACGGCACGATCCAATCGCCATCGCTTTCATTCCCGTCCTCCCTGGCTTTGCTCAGTTGCTCTTGCTTGGCCTTGAGTCGAGCTCCGATGAGTGGGATGAGAATGCGTTTCCAACACTCGTAGAGCTCATAGAACTCCTTCCACCGCTTCCGGAGAATGAGCTTGCTCAGCCCCGGCCAGAAATTGAGCACGTCGAAGCGCCGTTGACTCACCAGCAACCGTCGCGAAAACTCCTGGATCTGCTTAATCTGCTTCTCCTCGAGCCCGTCTCCGAAGCACATGAAGACCAACAAGCAGAACAGGGCGTACTGGAAGTGGTCGATGACGCGGACGACGCCGCCAGGCTGGGACTTGAGCCCCGCCCCAAGTATGTTGAGGGACCGCGCCCGAGCACAGGAGTAAGAGCGGAGGCGGGAGGGATGGAGGATTTCCGCCGTGAGATTCCGGCGGAGGAGGCGCTAGGTGGGGCCGTAGGAGGCGGCGTTGATGTTGGGCTGGTTGGAGGAGGTGAGGCGGATGGTGGCGGAGGGCGGCGGGCGGTCGGCAAAGATGACGCCGCGGTGGACGAGGGCCTCGTGGGCAAGGGCTGGGGAGGCGACGAAGACGATGGGTCGGGAGCCCACGTGGAGGGTGAGCATCGGGCCGTAGCGGGCATGGAGGGAGCGGAGGACGGGCTCGAGCTCCGAGAAGGACTTGCGGAGCCAAGGAAGTTGTCGACGACCGGGAAGGTGAGGGGGCCCGGCGGGAGGCTCTTCTTGTTGGGGGCGGAGAAGAGGAGGTTGAGGGTGGCTCTGAGGAGGGCGGCGACGGAGAGGGTGATGAGGATAAGGAACCAGATTTCCATCTTTTGCCGGATTGACTCTGAGTTCTTGCGGAGAAGTGTGAAGTTGTCGGTTTCATATAAAGATCGGAGACGAGGCTGGCGAGGCTGACGACTTAACGCAAAGAGAACGTAATCAATGGCGTCCATGAATCGGCAGTGGAGTTTACCTGATGAAATGATATCTTCGCAATTATTTATAATAAAAAAAAATCATTTTCTATGCTTATTAACTTCAATACGCTGTAAGAGGGACGTGAGCTTTCTTGAGGATCGTCGGAACATGTTCATGAATCTCGCTGAATAAAATAAGAAAAAAGCTTCTACATCACACCCTCGAGAATATTCAGTTGATGCTAGAAAACGCGGCCGGACTTGGACGGCAAGGGATCGGAAAGTGTGAAAACATTGGTTCGGTTAGGAACTCGGAGGGGTCCTGTCTACTGAAGTATGCGGGAACGAAGGCACCGAAACGACATTGATGAAATTGGGGGGAGGATCTCGAACCTCGATAGCTTCCATTATGGAGGAGAGAACGTGAGAAGCGGGTGCAGACGCTGTGCCTTTCCGTGCTGTGCCTTTCCGTGCGGGCCTGCTAGAAAATAGGGATTCGGACTTTATCAGACTACACTAGAGAGAGCCATTTGCAAGAATCTAAGAATGCGACATGGATGGAGGTGGTGAAGGAGGTGATTGATTAGCTAATTAATTGAACTGGAAACGATTAGGGTTTTTCGTTATCGCAAAGCAGCTGAAAGTTTGGAGAGAGAGGAGAGAAAGGGTAAGAAGAAGAAGAAGAAGAAGAAGAAGAAGAAGAAGAAGAAGAAGAAAAATCACTGTGGGACGCGACCGATCAATCTCACTGGTCGCAGAGAACAAGAAATCACTGTGGGACGCGACCGATCAATCTCACTGGTCGCAGTGTTCTCTTAATTCCGTGGAAGCTCTTTGGGCGGGTCCTTGCCTCGTGCTGATGGGCTTCTATGTAGTCAGCCCAAGCCCATGTCCAAAATTCAAGTCGTGCCTGCATTTTCACTCGGCTTTTATTCCACAATCATTCATAGAATTTGCCAAAAGCACGAGTGCGACCAATTTCAAATTTCAAGAGTGACCATGTTGTAATCAGGGGTGTCAAAAACCCGACCCAACCTGACCTGAATATGACCCAAACATGAACTAAGTACGGAATAAGTTGAGTATACATTTCGAGTCTTAATATTGTTCGGGTAACGATTACAAAACAAACAAACAAACATGTTTCGTGTCAGGTTAGAGTTGAAATAATGTTTGGCCTCCAAACACATTATTGACTCTAAACACGTTCTCCCACCCAAACACTCCTCACCCAAATACATTCTCCTCCTCCCTCTCACAAGACCCTGCGACGATCTTGCCTACTACTAATGACTACACCTTCCAATGCCTCGATTGCCCCAAGCTTGCCCTCCAAAGTTGCCGACAAGAAAGGCACCATAGAGGTCCCCCAACCGGCCAACGTCACCATCTTCGAGTTTGGGTTCATCGCCGCCATCGCCGACAAGGTCACCCTCACCGGGTACTGCCTTGTCTCGATGACCTTGAGCCTTCCCTCCGAGAGGTCTTACCCACGGTCGGCTTCAAGTGCTGCAGTTCCACGTGGTCTTTTGAGAGGGAGGAGGAGGAAGGGAAGCGACCATGCTTTTCGGTGTCCTGCTTTGTATAATAAGAGTGCGAATTGTGGAGATTCTCGTTCGATGTCTTGGATTGAGGGGAAAAAGATATGATTTTGCTTTTATATAGATTATGACTGCTGAGGATGATGATTCATATGTGTTGCGATCAAAATTTCGGGTGAACCACCTCGGTTTGGCTAATGGATTACTAAGCTTATACTTAGTTTGGACTCTCCCAAGCTCATACTAATTCGCGACTTAGGTTCAAGTCTTAACATGCGAATGATTTTTCAATTTGGAGTCGCCACTAATATATTTTTTGGTGGGTCGATTAGAAACCCAAGTAAAGTAATGAGATATTTACTTTACTCATACGAACCAGATATTATGAGTTTGGGAATTTGGTTACGTTAGATTTATCTAACGCCCTTTCGGTACATTTTCTTTTATTTTGAAAAAAATGTTTTGCAAACAGCTTGAATTGATTTTTATTTATCTCCCTAACATGTGAAATGTTCATGCATGTGCGTAAATCACCAATTTAACATTAAAAAAAAACAATGAACAAATTGCAGGACTTACCTCATGGCAACGGAAGCATTTGCAATGTTAGATCAAAATTCACATCAACAGTCCTAAATATGATTTCTAATTAAGACGCAATTTTTTTTCAATTGTTTAATGAGAATAATACTTTTTGCAATGCATGCTACTAATCTAACATGAAATGATATGACATGGCAATATGACCTAAACTACATGACATAAGTGAAATATAAGCATGTAGTCTATCCTAAAGAATTAAACTAATTTATTCTAAGATAATTTTTGGTATTTTCCATGAAATTCGAAATTAGAAAAATGCGAAAATTATCAAGTTAAGATATCATCTAATTTGTATTAGGTTAAGCCAAATATTAATTTAAACTAGAACATTATCTTAACCAAGTAATCCTAAAATGCAACCTATAATTATTAAAAAAATACGCAATCTTATCCAAACATGCAATGACGTGTAAAGAATGCCCTAATTCTAATTTTTTCTTTTTCTTTTTCTTTTTATGAAATTTGAAATAAAATTGACACATAATTAAACATGCAATTTAAATTTAAAAAAAACTAACATCTTAAATGAATGCATTTTTGGATTTTTATTTTTCAAAATTTGAAATAATAAATCTCCTATTCTAGATATGCAAAATAACCCTAAAACAAGAAATAAACCTAATCTTAACTCAAAACATTTTTTTTTTTTTTTTTTTGGGTTTTCTTTTACGGAAACAAAATAAATTCAAATAACATGACAACAAAATCATGCAAGATAAGATTGATATTCAAAAATTGACAAATCGTATATCGCACATAAGATCGGATTAACCAATTTTAAACAAAATCACGAATCGAATCTCGAGCATGAGATCAGATTAGTGATTTTTCCGTGCGATTGCGAGTCGTATTTCGAACGTGAAATCGGACTGTTAATCATGTGCACATTGTGAAATTGGGAAAATTTTCCAACTTAAAAGGTTACTCGAGTTTACGAATATCTCAGCATATCGAGAATTTCAATCATGTGGCATTGACGAATATATCAAAGAAACGGAATTTTTGGAAATCAAAATAAACAAAACTTTTACCTATTCTGAATATCGGCTTCCATATCTGGACTTCGAACGGCTACTCGCGATGCGTTATGGCAATGCTCGGCGAGACTCATAGCTCGGACTTGGATATCGGAAACGGATTTTGGTGACGCTCGGTTAGCTGAGGACGGGAGAGCTCGCCGAGAGGACCCACGGCAAAGAATCTCCGCGGTTGCTGTCGCGATGGGATCCCGAACGGGCTCTATGAGACCTGAAAACGGCTTGAACTGATGGCGGCTCAAGGCAACTTTTGGCCTTTTCCTCTTGGAGCTTGGACCAAAGAAATAATGCGCTCCCAAATTCCAGCAATTGAGCTCCTTTCAGCAGTAAAACAAATTTCCCCCCGATTGCTCTTCAGTTTTGTCCTCTTGCATCAGTAATTGTTGCCTCGGGCGAACACGCAGATGATTGTTGGGAGTTTTACGTCGGCTCACTAGAAGTTGTTGGGACCGCCTAATTTGATAGATCAATTTTCCTAATTTGAACCAAGTGGAACCAAATGCAATCAAATCAGGATCGCGACCAGCTCCTCGAGGTGGCACAACAAACAGCAAGCAACGGCTAGTGTGTGGCGTCAGATCGCAACCAGCTCCTCGAGGCGGCGGCAAGGACAACACATCGTCTCGAGGTGAATCACCTCAGGAAGGTCGCGGGCTCCGCGGCAAGAAGCGGCTCAGCTCGTACGGCGACACCAGGGAGTTGCCTCAGTTCAACTCAGCTGCTTGTGGTGCACGTTCAAGGAGAACCTAGAAAATCTACAAGAAAATCGTCAGGCGCGGCTGAGCAACGTGTACACGTTAGAAAGAGATGGACCAGCGTTGCAAAATTGTCCGAATTTGCTACAGACTGTGGAGATTGCAAGTTTTGAAGTGCGAAAGCAGATGTGCACAGAAATTAATGGGTGAGAATTTTGCTATGGTTCAGCAATATATATTTTCTCTCCCTCATTCCTTTTTGATCTCCAAGTATCGCCCAAGTATCGCCAAGTGGACCCTAATGGGAGCCACGAAATCTGATTGTCGTGGACTTTCTTTTCAAGTAATCCAACGAGGTCTTCTCGGTCGTCTTCGTTGGCGCGGGAGGCTCCTTGGCGAGTGATCGTCGTCGAAGATCGTACCTTGGCGGGACAGCAAATCGACAAGGGGTCTCAGAGCAGCTGGGACAGGAATGACTCATCGTGGTGGCTTTGACGCAGCAGCGAGAGAACAGGGGCTGAAGTAACTCGTCAAAGGCAAAGAGGAATCGGCAAGACCGGAACTTCTTATTACTTCACCGTCACAAGGGATCGCAGCAAGGCTCGTCATCGTTGGTGCAGCGAACGATGGGAAACAGCGGCGTCGAGCTCAGTTGGGCAAGCAACTAGGTCCTCATTGGAGCAGAGGCAGCAGGTGCTCGACGTAGCCAGACTCCACGGCAGAGGGGCAGCATGAGCAGCAGCGACGGCAAGGTGGAGAGCCGTACGATGGCTTGGCCGAGAGAACCCTCCTCTCTCTTTCTCATGTGTGCCTCTCAAGTGAGCTCTGAGATTATGATTGCCGATCCCCACCGTGGAGAACGTGAGTTCTTTTTTTTTTTTGGCCGTATCTCAATTTTTGGTGGCCTCCGAAAACCCTACGTGAACCACATTTTTATAGGCTAGTGATTAAGGTTTTAATTTTTCAAATCAATATCCACCAAGATTTATTTTCCTAACGCAATATTTGTTTTTGATGATTCGGGATTACAAAAGGATTTTTTTTTCTGAAATTTCAAATCCTGCAATTTTGAGCTTGCAATAATTTTTGTCACACTTGCCCAATCCGAAGATATTAAAAAAAAAAAAAATCCTCTGACATATCCCGGAAAAATTTCAAATCTCTATTTTTCACGGGATAATTTTCACTCATTAAAAAAGGGGGGCGGGGCACTGTAAGAATATGGATGGGAAGAATTGGAGAGAAAAGTTTTCTGTATTCTCTGTATATCTCTGTATGTACAATGTGAGTGTTTATATTACAAGACATGTATAATGAAGAAGGCAACAAAATAATGTACAGACTAGATTTGATATAAATTGATCTTCGATTTGATCTTGATTGATCTGAGAAATATTTAATATGATCTGAAGATATCTTGTGTATCTTCCAACACTCCCCCTCAAGCTGGTGGCTTGTAGATATCCAAGATGCCGAGCTTGCTTAAGAGATACACGTACTATCCTTGACATAGAGGCTTGGTGAATACATCTGCAGGTTGTTCTTCTATTCCTATCCCCCATGTTTCGATTATACCTTCCTGTATTTTTTCTCGAGTGAAATGGCAATCAATTTCTATGTGTTTTGTTCTCTCATGCACAATGGGATTTGATGCTAGTTTAAGAGCTGCATCATTGTCGCAAAATAATCTGGTTGGTCCCTCAATTTGTACTCCAAGGTCCCGAAGTAATCCCCGTAGCCATACTATCTCACATGTCGTTTTCGCCATAGCTCGGTATTCTACTTCTGCTGAGGATAAAGAGACTGTCGGCTGCTTCTTGGTTTTCCATGAAAGTAGAGAATCTCCCAACTTAATGCAGAAACCGGTTATGGATCTCCTGCTCATCGGACAAGTGGCATAATTTGCATCACAATACGCTGTCATTCTCATATCACATTTCCTGGAAAGAAGAATCCCAAGTCCAGGACATTTCTTCAAGTACTTCACAACTTTCAGTGCAGCGTTCATGTGAGACTGCTTTGGCTTGTGCATGAATTGGCTGAGTGTCTGTACAACATAACTAATGTCTGGCCTGGTCATAGTCAAATATATGAGTTTTCCGACAAGTTTTTGATAACTCAATGGATCTTTGAGCACTGGATCTGCTTGTTGAGACACTTCAGCATCATAATTTGTCGTAGTCAATTTAACATTTTGCTTGATTGGAATCACAGCTAGCTTACATCCTGATAAACCTGCTTCTAATATGATTTCCAATGCAAATTTTCTCTGGCTGAGAGATATTCCTTGATCTGATCGTGCAATTTCTATTCCAAGGAAATATTTGGGGGTACCCAAATCTTTTATGTGAAAGGTAGAATGCAAGTATTCCTTGAAAACTTGGATAGCCACTTCATCGTTTCCCATAATAAGTATATCATCTACATATATCATTAAGTATATAGATGACGTACCTTTAGTCCGTGTAAAAATGGCATAGTCAAATCTGGATTGTTGGAATCTTGCAGCTATCAAGGACTCGGCAAATTTGGCATACCATTGTCTGGAGGCCTGCTTGAGTCCATACAGGGATTTGCGGAGACGACATACTCTATTCTCCCCCTGTCTCCGTAAACCCTGTGGAATGTCCATATAAATCTCTTCATCTAAATCTCCATGTAAGAAGGCTTTGTGCACATCCATCTGGTGCAACGGCCAATCCTAAAAGGCTGCTACTGAGAGAAATGAGCGTACCGTAACATCTTTAGCGACAGGAGAGAAGGTTTCGTGGTAGTCAAAACCTTCCTGTTGCGTGAAATCTTTAGCCACTAATCGAGCCTTGTACCTTTCAATTGATCCATCTGCTTGATATTTGATCTTGTACACCCATTTGCATCCAATTGCCTTCCGGTTTGGGGGTAGAGAGACGAGTTCCCATGTCTGATTATCCATTAAGGCCTGCAATTCTGCTTTCATAGCTTGCTGCCATCTCGAATCAGTGCTCGCCTCATCATAATTGGATGGTTCTCGCTCCTCAGAAATGTGAGAGATACAACAACGATGCTCCGCCGACAGCCGATCAAATGAAACATAAGAGGAGATGGGAAAAAGAATACCTGGCGAGTTTCTGACTCCACACACATAGTCTTTCATCCAAGTTGGTGGACGCGTGACTCGCCGGGAACGCCTTGGTGGGGTATTTGCAGGCAATAATGGACCCGAGCTAGTATCAATAAGAGTGGATGAATGATCCGTGCCAGTATTAGCAGAGGCAGAGTCAAGCACAACTTCATCATCTGAGATGTGGTTCGTGGGTTCCAGCGGAGGCGTCGAGTCCATGGCTGATGCAGAGGAGTCCCTTCTATATGTTGATGCAGGAAATAGAACATGCCCTGGATCATTTGCAGTTTCTTCAATATGAGGTGAAGAGTGATGTCCTCGGTTATCTGTGTTTGGTTCTTGTGTAGCGAAAGGAAAAATATCCTCCTGGAATGAAACATCTCTACTAACAAAGAATTCCCCTGTAGATGAATCATAAATCCTGTACCCCTTTTGTAAAGTGGGATATCCCATGAATGTGCAACGACAAGCATGAGGACTCATCTTATCTCTAGGTCCCACTATAGTGGCATAACATTGACAGCCAAAAATCTTCAAATGACTCATATTTGGCTTCCTCCCAAAGAGCAATTCAAAAGGACTTCAACCGCCGAGAATCTTGGTCGGCATTCTATTGATTAAATAAGCTGCAGTTAAGACAGTCTCCCCAAAAATTATCAGGGATGGAAGCTTGAAACTTCAAGGCACGAGCAACGTCCAATAAGTGACGGTGTTTCCTTTCCACTACTCCATTTTGCTGTGGGGTATACGTGCAGGAACTCTCATGTAAAATCCCTTGAGATGAAAGTAAACCAGTACACTCATGGTTAAAGAATTCCTTCCCATTGTCTGTTCGTATTCGGCGGATTGTTTTGCCAAATTGAGTTTTCGATAAAGAAAGGAAGGTCCTTAAATGGGATATGACTTGACCCTTAGATTGCACGAGAAAAATCCATGTGGCCCTTGAGTGGTCATCCACAATGGTGAGGAAAAAACGGGACCCATCATGATTCTCTGTATGGTAAGGACCCCAGACATCAATATGAAGTAAGGAAAACGAATCATCTGCACGATTTGTGCTTAATGGAAAAGGAACACGAGACTGTTTGGCAAGTGGACAGATATGACATTGCGGATAAGGAAATAAGGAATTGTGACCCATTCTGGAATGCAAAAGGAATTGTTTATCATTGGTAGTCAAATTACACAATGATTGTTTATTACAATGAAACTTATTAAGATTTGCTGAATTCTTCCAAAAATATAGTCCTTCAGACAGATTACCCCAGCCCATCAGTGTCCCAGTCGAAAGGGCCTGAAAGAGACAACTATAAGCAATAAAGGAAACCTTACAAGAATTTTCCTCACAGGCTCTAGACACGGAAATAAGGTTAAATTGAAACTCTGGGACATAGAGGACATTTGTTAGGGTGAACTGAGAGCTAAGATTGACTGTCCCTGTCGTGGACACACGAGTAACATTTCCATTCGGCAATTGCACAATAATATGACTATCCAGTTCCTCATTAACAACAGTAAATAGCTTCTTATCACAGGCAATATGATCACTAGCTCCAGAATCAACAATCCAAGTATTCCTCGATATGGTATTTATTAGGCAATGAGAAATACCTGTAAAACTGCTCCCCCTTTTTAGAATATCCAATTTTTGCAGTGTATGCATCAATTGCTGATACTCAGCATGTGTGATAGATTGATCAGTTGATCCTGTGGGTTAATAAGCTGCTACTGCTGCTGATACTTCCTTCTTTTTTTCTCCCGGTCAGCCATGCAATTTCCAACAACTGTCAATTGTGTGATGGGGCCATTTGCAATAGTCGCAAAATAGCTTGCCTTTATTTTTTAAATTTGACCAATAACTCGGTCCATAACTTGACCCATAATTCAGCCCATGGTTCGGCCCGAGGTTCTTCGAAAAAGGAGGGCCGTTGGATCTGTTTGATCCGGAACCATCCACACCGTTCAGATCGTCCACATAGCGCGGCCCTTTAGAGCCGTCAGATCGCTGGGTGCGATATGAACCATCGATCGCCGAACCTTTAAAAGGTTTTTGTTCAGTGAACCCTAGCGACGGATTCCGCCTCCTTTCTAGGGTTTTCATTCCTCCTCTCTCGGTTCTGGCCGCGAGAGCCAAACCCTCCATCGCTTTGCTCTCTGTTGAGGTGAGTCTTTAGCTCTCCTCCTGCACTGCAAGTTGGAAAATTCGTCCAATCGGCAGCGGAGGCTCCATGGCCAGAATCTATGACTTGAAAGTAAGGTAAGAATTGTTGAGTATTAGCAAAAAACGCGTCGCTTTCTCTCGGTCCTTGATCCCCTTGTACTGTTGGAGGGTCTCTTCGGGTCCGATGAGCTTTTCTTCAGCGGCCTCTAGCTCGTTCCAGAGAGCTGAAAGCCTGTTGAAGCAGGCCGTCACGGTCATGTTTCCTTGCTTCAGTTCGGAGAGAGCTTGATGCAACGAGAAAATCCTTGCCCGATCCAATTTCCTGTACATCTCTTTTATACTATCCAAAAAAAAAAAAAAATTAAGTCCTCTGTCGGAGGCAATCCGGCGGCTATTTCTGGGCTAATGCAATTTCCTATCCATGTCCTAACGAGCTGGTTTCATTTTTTCCATTGTCGCCCTAATTTTTCATCGGTTGGAACGGGAACTGTTTTGTCGATGAACCCTTCTTTGTCTTTTGTGATAAGGGCTCAGCAGAATTCCCGCGCCCAACTCGAATAGTTCTCGGATCCTATGAGATGGTTGCTGATGAGCTTCAACTCGGGTCCGTCGGCTGTGGAAACATAGAGCGCGTCGCCGGTTTCGAGCCGACCGATGGCGGCCGCGAAAGGAAAAGGAAATCCTATTGGAAATCCTGTTGGGAACCCTGTGCTGTTTGTTGTCTGTCCCGAATTGAAAGAAGCCGCATTCGAATTTGCTAAACCGCCCGTCTGCTCTGAGTTGATGGTTGAGCCTGCCCCAGCGTTGGTTGGTAGGCCTCCATCGGCCTGCACGCTCTGGTAGCTTGGCTGTGATGTATCTGGATTCGATCCATGAATCCATGGGTATGGCATCCAATGATAAGGGTAGCCTGAGAAGTTGAACCCTGGATTGAACTGAGCCGGAAGGTGTTGCTAGGGCATGTGTTGAGCGTGAATTTGCCCTTGAATAGGCTGATGTTTAGCAAAAGAAGTAACAATCGTTGATTCTGGATTGGGGGAAGCAGGAGGTGTTGAGGTAGGTATTTGTGGGTTTGCCATGATGAGGAGGAGGTTGTAAAGAAAATTTGAAGCAGTTTTGTTTTGCAGGTTGGGCAAGGTACGAAGACTAAAAGATGAATTCCTACCGGAGGCTGCTTTGTTTTGCAAGTGTTGCAACAGCAAAGGCAAAAAAGAACCGGAGGCAATTCGAAGAAGGTTGCGGAAGCAATACCAAGATCAGAAGACACTCTGATACCATGTAAGAATATGGATGGGAAGAATTGGAGAGAAAAGTTTTATGTATTCTCTGTATATCTCTGTATGTACAATGTTAGTGTTTATATTACAAGACATGTATAATGAAGAAGGCAACAAAATAATGTATAGACTAGATTTGATATAAATTGATCTTCGATTTGATCTTGATTGATCTGAGAAATATTTAATATGATCTGAAGATATCTTGCATATCTTCCAACAGGCGCTTGGGCCAATTTTCTCCCTTTGTGGACTTATTTCAGCCTATCAATTTAAAGCTCACAACCACCAAATCGAACCCATCCATCATCAGTCTAATGCAAATGCAAATTAAAAATAAATGTACCTAAAATTATATGTTATGCAATTAATTAATTTTTTTAGGGGTTAAAAATTAATCCCTAATTTTTATGCAATAAATAAATTATTGGGTCGTCAAAATTTATGTATCAACAATATGAGCTTCTTGTTCTGTATTTGGATTGGGCAAGAAATTTGACTCCATGATGATACACTCTCAGGAAAACGAGCAACTTTCGTGAAATAGATATGAGTAATGCTGTGAATGGACACTGATATTGATGAAATAGCATTGATTCGATGTTTGCATTTGCTCAGTCCTCAGATAACAACCTGCTAGCGACACTCTAAAATTGTTCAACTTGGAGACAAAATGCACATGAACTTGTCTAACATATAAAGTTTGCAGGTACCTAATACAGAGTTTCTCTTGATTTTGCACCACGAGATTGTAATGTTGTCGAAGTCTCGATCTTCACAATTCATCCGTAAACCAGAAGAGAAAATGTAGAGAACGAGGTGAGAGCTAGGCAAAATCAGCATCCTCCGTCATGCCCGCACGGTAATTCATTATGATTCATAATGAGAAGAAGCTCCAATCCAAACTTGGCATTGCCAATGCCAAGACACGCAAGAGAGGCTCCCGCCATAAGCTTAGTCGCATTCAACTTGATAAATCATCGGTAGTGTCTGAACGATAATGAATGCTTTTAGAATCTTTTAGATGGATCTTGCACATATCCTCAATTTTAAAATATAATGCAAGAAGCCTACAACTTAACTCTCATTTTGAAGATTGGGTCCCCTTTTCTAGTTCACACCTTATGCAGAACGTAAAATCAACAATTGCATTTTTGTTTTGTTAACTAGAATCTCACTCCAAAACTGAGGAACGACTGTTACCTTCGTTTGCCAAATTAGTTAATGTCGCAAAACATTTTATTTTGCAAGAGTTTCTGATCTTGGTTGCTTCGCTACGTTTACACCTTGTTATTTAGCTGGTTTCTCCTTACACTTTCACAAAACAACTCAATCTTCTCTCTATTAATATAATCTCCCATATGCAAACTGTGCAAACGGCGGCATGTTAACAAGACTGATTTCACACGACTAATGCCACTAGGTGTGTACCAACAAGAACTCCGTTAACTGATGCAGTTCAAAATAGATGCATAGGGAGTCATTAGATGTAATCCATAAAACAGTCGCGTTCGTCAAGATACCCGAGCAGGAGAGATAGCATCTCATCGGCTTCCAAAGATATTTTAAAGGTTCTCTTTTACTAGATTAAAGCAAATAACAATCCCTGTATAATTATATTGAAAACTGCATAACAATCTTAGTATAATATTTAGGGATGCACAATCATCGATATGCATCTCTAAATATTAGCATCGGTCCTTTCGCATCTTGCATTAAAAACGAAAGCGGCTAAACTCGCAGAAGAAACAGCATTCAAATCGCGCTTGCCGGCTGGTGTGCAAAGATGCGATCCAAATTCCAGCAAAATTTTCAAAATGAATTAGGCTTAGATCTAGTACTTTATTTTAAAATTTCTCCTTTTCTTGATTTCATTATTTAAAACCGATTAACTTAATAGCCATAATAGGACGACGATCATCGCTCGATATAACGATCAATTGTAGTTCAATTAGAAAGTTCTCAAAATCTGTGAATATTTATGTAAGCAGACCAACTTGGCCTTATCCACATGGGCCACGTCAAAGCCCATTAGCACGCCAGGGTGGCCCGGCCCAAATAGTTTCTGGGGGAATCGTGGGAGCACAACGGCCCGTGAGATCGATCAGTCGCTCGCTCGCATCCCATATCGACTCCTCCTCCTCCTCCTCCTCCTCCTCCCCCTCTCTCATGTCTCTGGACTTTTGGCTACTCTTGTCACCACGAAAAACCCTAAATCGCTTCCGGCTTAATTGATCGACCAATCGACCCGCCTCCTCCAGCCACCTCCTTTTGCATTGCGCTGTTGATTTCACAAATGGCTCTTCTCTAGCACTGCCACATAGAGCCCGAATCCCCTATTTTCTAGAGGGAGAGATGGAGGAGACGAAATCGTCGGCGGCACACCACCAACAATAGCAGCGGTGGCGGCAATAACTGCTTACGCAACACCATGACCAGCAACAATAACAGCAGCAACTAGGGGTGTAAACGGGTCGGGTTGGGTCGGGTCTTGATGTTACCCGACCCGACCTGAAACACACAGGTCACATACTGTGACCCGACCCGACCCGAAACACACAGGTCACATACTGTGACCCGACCCGACCCGACCTGACCCGAAACACGTTAAACTCGCATAGGAAATTCGGGTCGGGTCGAGTTTCCGGGTATTCCTTTTTTCTTCTTTTTCTTTTTTCCGGGTGAGAGTCGAACGGGCATCAGGCCGCAAATGAATGTATCTTCTACAAATGAGCACAAGCATAATTTAGTGCCACATTGATATAGAATGCCAAATAAATGAGGAGCTTATCCGCAGCACTCTTTATATCGAAGTTCCTAAAAAAGACATTTGCCCGGAAGAATGTGATTGCTTCATCAACAAAACTTGAATGGTAAACCTGCCCCAATAGCAAGTTCTAAGCATAATCGGAAGAGGACACTATATATCCTAAAATTGCAGGAACACAACCGAAGCAATGTAAAAAGCAATCTAAATGGATGATTGCAACTTTGCTCGTCTTAGCAAAATCACACGAACAACGCATTGCTTCAAAGGACCTGCACTCTTACCCGAACAATAGGAAGCTTGCACTCCAATTTTATCTTTACAGGTCTCACTCTGGTCATACCTAGATCAATCTGCATTGTCTAGTTTTTTTCTTGTTCTTTATGGGGGCATCTCTAATTTGGTTGTCCCTGCATTTTACCATTTGACTGGCCTCACAAGGTTTGACTTGATGTCCCCGAGACTTCCCTGCAGAAAAAGGAAAAAGAAAAAGAGATGGTGATATGAGAAGCTAAAGGCAAAATCATACTCTTTAGTACAATCATCTTTAGTATATGTAGAAATCTTCAGTTCACAATAGATAACAGGTCTCTCTTATCATCACCTCAAAAAGTTTCTTATGGTCACATAATTTGTCTAAAAGAAGCAAATTATTTGAACAGTCTGACAAATCTAATACATCACAAGGAAACCCAAATCCACGAACTAGCTTATCCCCGCATTGTGTAAGTTTGACCAGACAGTGAGGGCATCATCTCCCCACTTGTGAATAATGAACCCCGAAATCAAGCCATTCCATGAAACTATATCATGTGCAGGCATAATGTTAAAGACTTTTTTAGTAGCATCCATATTCCAACACTTTGAGTACATAATGATCAATGTGTTTGCTACCTCTAAATCTGAAAATAATCCAAATTTAAGAACATGGCAGTGAATCTGCTCACCCATCCTATCAGACCCTAAAGTTTCACAAACACCAAGTATTGAAATTGATGCAATTTCATCAAGAATTATGCTCCCTTCTACTTTACAACAGCAAAATAGTGATATTGCCTCATCCGGCAGCCCATTACGTGCATACCCACATATCATAGAAGTACAAATAATAGAGCTATCCCACTCAAAAGGCCATCATTTGAACATTTTTCCAGCAACCACCATCCTGCCACAATGAGTGCACATATCAAGCAAAGCTGCTTCCACACAAGCATTGGCCAGGAGACCAAACTTGATAATAAACCCTTGCAACTGCTCACTAAGTTTCCCTTCCCGAGCAACCCACGAGGCCTTAGCAACGAGTTAGTTAAGGTGTAGTCGATCACCTTGGGATTTTTCGAGTTTAACAAACATAGCCAAAAAAAATGATCTTTCACAGTCAATTGCTTAGGATTTTTTGGACAAAGCAGAACAAGTATGACAAACAAATTCAGGAGAAAAAAATCAGAATGGCACCTTTCAAGAATGGCACCTTCCGCATGGAGCTGGACCGAGGAAGACTTCAATCTCTCCTCAAGCGTTTCAACCTCCGAACCCATCATGTCCCGTGGATGATCCTCACTTCAGTATGGTTTCACGGAGATGCGAGCAAGCTTCGCGAGATATGCCGACATGGGAACCCGCTAACTTCGGTGTCACGATCGCTCAAAAACTGTACGCCACAGTTCACTCGGAATTGAAGCAAACACGAGTCTGCACACAACGCAAAAGAACAATCACCCTCGCAGCTCGAAAAGAAAAGGAATAATATCCGGTGTCTTAGCTCAAGCCTCAAGCAAATATACATCTAAGCTTGGAAACGAGGCGAGAAGCGAGCGCCATGATCGCCGAGCGAACCCAGTCCCCAAGCTGTCGACACTGGTCGGCCGCATGCGGCGGCAAGGGTTTCGGCGTCGGCGAGGCGGAGGCGAGGGGTGGTGACGGCGACGGCGAGGCGGAGGCGCATCGATCGGAGGGCGGCAGCAGACTCCACGAGAAGGCGCACTCGTCGGAGAAGAAGGCGGAGCCGACGAGGTATGTGCTTCAGCCTTCAGTACTTGAGTTGTGTTCAACTGTTCGTGTTTGTGTTTTTGGGTTTTGGCGTGTTTGGACTTTAGAAAACTTGTTTCGGGCCGAACAATGTTCGAACCTTGACCCAACCCGAAACACATTTCTTTTGCTTGTTTTATATTTGTTACCCAAACACGATCCGAACACGAAACATGTATTATACATGTATTATACATGTTTCGTGTTCGGGTCGGGTCGGGTATTTTTGACACCCCTAGCAGCAACAACAGTAGCATCAGCATCAGTAGCAGTTCCTGCTCCTCTAGTGGTTGTAGAAGCAGCAGCAACCGGCACGCCATGTTGCAGTTCCTGTCCAACATCGACATGCACCTCTCTTCCGAGGCTCCCCCATGGCCCGATCTAGCAGATATGATAGCCTATTTATTATGAAATCATTGAATATTTTCTCCTTTCTTAGGGACCTTAGGGTGCAAGAGGTACAAACTCACATACGATGATGCCCATCACTGATCGAGACAAATGCATGTTAAACCTTTTTTACCCACCCTGCCATTACGATGTTATGCCAAACATTTATTTCACCATTTCACGGATACCGCACAAATAATATGAAATTAGCTAACTTGTAGAAAAGAAACAGGAAAAATGACAGGCTAGCGTGCAAAAGGTATGGCCAACATTCCAGCAAAAATTAAGGATTAGGCTTGGAAATTGAGTACCCTAGCATTGTCTCGGCCAAGAGCATTTATCTTTTAATTTCTTCTTTTCTTAATTGTAGTGCAATGATCGCTTGGTCCCTCATTCAATTAATCTTGTATTCCTCAGTTCATCCTGAAAATTCTTCTGACATTGGTACTACTCCATTTCTGCCCATCTCATCAAAGCCAACTTATGATTTGGTACAATTTGTTTAGATGACACTATGCTTGTTCGTAGAATTGATTCACAGACAATTTACAGTTCAATTTTACCGTAACATTTCGAATTGTATTAGTTGCTTTGTTTTAGAGATTTCATATGTTGCGCTTGGGTTAACAAGCTGATGTCAATACGAAGTAAATGGTTTTTGTTTTAGAATTTATTTGAGTAAGTCGAGCATCGGATCAAATTTCGCAAGTGATGAGATGAGCTAACCACAGGATGAAGTTGAGTAATCTACAAATTTCTATTGCATTCAATGCATTCATTATAATCTTGGTTTAGCTTGAGAGCACCTAATCCTTCGGGTTAGAGTTCCAACGCAAATTGTTGTATTGGCGATGTTTTTATGGTTTGCATTGATAATCAAATTGAAATATTGAGCTATATGCGATTAAATAGAGTTGAATTGGCCAAAATCAGATTGAATAGAAAAATAGCTCAAAAGCCATATCTAAAGCTAGAACCGAACTCAGTTGAACCAGCCAATTCAAAACACCGGATTTCGAGACATGCACTCCATTCCCAAATGGTTTGCATTTAAAATTTGAAATCAATCTCTACATGTCATTACAACTAGGGCTGTCAATGGGTCAGGTCGGGTTTTTCCATTACCCAACCTAACCCAACCCGTAAGGCTTCTGACTTGGCCCGAAAAGCATAATATTCGAAGCAATAATTCGGGTCGAGTCGGGTCGGGTTCGGGTTTACACTTTTTTCATACCTCTTCTTTATCACCCAATGAATTTGCCATTGGGTTCGCGTTGCCTTACATTATTAATTACTATCTTGTATGTGAAGGAATTGATCCTATGGCCTCTCTCTTCAACAATTATACTGGGATTGTTATGCAGTTTTCCATATAATTATACTGAGATTGTTATTTGCCTTGATCTAGTAAAAGAGAACCTTTAAAATATCTTTGGAAGCCGATGAGATGCTGTCTCTCTTACTTGGGAATCTTGACGAGCGAGACTATTTTATGGATTACATCTAATCTATGAAACACGGACACGTTCTAGAAGCTTCCGTGTCGTGTCGGACATCCCAACACGTGTATGAGTGTCGGACATGATTCGATAAGTGGTTAATGCGTGTCAGATTTCCGACACGTGGTCAACTCTTTTGGACACGTTCAGACAAACGTGTCCGAAATTGTGAGAGGCGTGGGTTTCCGAGGGCGGGTCTGCAAGTGTGAAGGTTGTTTGAAGAAGGCGATGGAGTGGAGGTGAGGTCGTGAGCGACGGTAAGGCTGCAATTGGAAGGGAGGGCCAGAGGAAGAGCGACTTAGAGGGCCGCAACTGCGATGCCGCCATGGAGGGCTGGAGGCGAGGCTGCAGCTGCTGTTGCAAAGGAGGGAGGGCTGGAGGCGAGGCTGCAGCTGTTGTTGCAAAGGAGGGAGGGCCGGAGGCGAGCGATTGCAAGAGAGAGCAAAGATCACGAAGAAGAGGTCGTGGGAGGAGGAGGAGGCGTCAGTTGCTAGGTTTTTAAGTTTGCTTTTTCTTTTAGTTTTAGGCTTTTAACAAGAAAAGTAGAAAAAAGAAATTAAAAGTGGGGATTTTGATGGGACTTGGCGTAAAGGGAGTTGGTGGAGGAATGCGATTTATTTATTTTTGGGAGGGGTGGGAAGTTGGTCAAAAAAAGTAAATGAGATTAAAAAGTAATTTCGAAAAATAAAAATTTTGAATGTTAGTAATAATAAATTTTGATCATTATAGAATATCATAAATTTATTTAAATAAGTTCATTCTAATATCTTGTTAATTATTAGTTTCATCAATAATTTTTGTTCAAGTTAGTTAGTTATTTATTTATTTATTTATTTATTTATTTATTTATTTATTTATTTATTTATTTATTTATTTATAAATTTGAATCAAATTAATTTAAAAATATTTATTTAATATATAACGTGTCTCAGTATATTGAAATTCTTTATTTTTTTAAAAATGACTTGTCGACGTGTCTTGTCGCGTGTTCATGTCGGTGTTACTTAGCATCTAATGACTCCATATGCATCTATTCCGAACTGCATTAGTTAACGGAGTTCTCGTTGGTACACACCCAGTGGCATTAGTCGTGTGAAATCAGTCTTGTTAACATTCCGCCGTTTGCACAGTTTGCATATGGGAGATTATATTAATGGAGAGAAGATTGAGTTGTTTTGGGAAAGTGTAAGGAGAAACCAGCCAAATAACAAGGTGTAAACGTAGCGAAGCAGCCAAGATCAGAAACTCTTGCAAAATAAAATGGTTTGCGACATTAATTGATTTGGCAAAGGTAACAGTCGTTCCTCAGTTTTGGAGTGAGATTCTAGTTAACAAAACAAAAATGCAATTGTTGATTTTACGTTCTACGTAAGGCGTGAACCAGCAAAGGGGACCCAATCTTCAAAATGAGAGTTAAGTTGTATATTTTAAAATTGAGGATATGTGCAAGATCCATCCAAAAGATTCTAAAAGCATTCATTATCGTTCAGACACTACTGATAATTTATCAAGTTGAATGCGACTCAGCTTATGGCGGGAGCCTCTCTTGCGTGTCTTAGCATTGGCAATGCCCAGTTTGGATTGGAGCTTCTTCTCATTATGAATCATAATGAATTACCGAGCAGGCATGACGGAGGATGCTGATTTTGCCTAGATCTCACCTCGCTCTCTACATTTTCTTTTATGGTTTACGGATAAATTGTGAAGATCGAGACTTCAACAACATTACAATCTCGTGGTGCAGAATCAAGAGAAACTCTGCATCAGGTAACTGCAAACTTTATATATTAGACAAGTTCATGTGCATTTTGTCTCCAAGTTGAACAATTTTAGAGTCTCGCTAGCAGGTTGTTATATGAGGACTAAGCAAATGCAAACATTAAATCAATGCTATTTCATCAATATCAATGTCCATTCACAGCATTACTCATATTTAATTCACGAAAGTTGTTTGTTTTCCTGAGAGTGTATCATCATGGAGTCAAATTTCTTGCCCAATCCAAATACAGAACAATAAGCTCATATGAATCATCATCCTCAGCAGTCATAATCTATATAAAAGCAAAATCATATCTTTTTCCCCTCAATCCAAGACACCGAACGAGAATCTCCACAATTCGCACTCTTATTATACAAAGCAGGACACCGAAAAGCATGGTCGCTTCCCTTCCTCCTCCTCCCTCTCAAAAGACCACGTGGAACTGCAGCACTCGGAGCCGACCGTGGGTAAGACCTCCCGGAGGCAAGGCTCGAGGTCATCGACACAAGGCAGTACCTGGTGAGGGTGACCTTGTTGGCAGTGGCGGCAATGAACACAAACTCGAAGATGGTGACGTTGGTCGGTTGGGGGACCTCTATGGTGCCTTTCTTGCTGGTACCTTTGGAGGGCACGCTTGGGGTGGTCGAGACACCGGAAGGTGTAGTCATTAGTAGTAGGCAAGATCATCGCAGGGTCTTGTGAGAGAGAGGAGGAGAACGTATTTGGGTGAGGAGTGTTTGGGTGAGAGAATGTGTTTAGAGTCAATAATATGTTTGGAGGCCGAACATTGTTTCAACCATAACCTGACCTGAAACATGTTTGGTTGTTTTGTAATCGTTACCCAAACAATATTAAGACCCGAAATGTGTGCTTAGCTTATTTTGTACTTAGTTCATGTTCGGGTCATATTCGGGTCGGGTCGGGTCGGGTTTTTGACACCCCTGATTACAACATGGTCACTCTTGAAATTTGAAATTGGTCACACTCGTGCTCTTGGCAAATTCTCTGAATGACTGGAATAAAAGCCGACTGAAAATGCAGGCACGACTTGAATTTTGGACATGGGCTTGGGCTGACTAGATAGAAGCCCATCAGCACGAGGCAAGGCCCCGCCCAAAGAGCTTCCATGGAATTGCGAGAACACTGCGACCAGTGAGATTGATTGATCGCGTCCCACAGTGATTTCTTCTTCTTCTTCTTACCCTTTCTCTCCTCTCTCTCCAAACTTTCAGCTGCTTTGCGATAACGAAAAACCCTACTCGTTTCCGGTTCAATTAATTAGCTAATCAATCACCTCCTTCACCACCTCCATCCATGTCGCACTCTAAGATTCTTGCAAATGGCTCTCTCTAGTGTAGTCTGATAAAGTCCGAATCCCTATTTTCTGCAGAGAGATATGGAGGAGAAGAAACCGTCGATGCACCGCCAGCGACACTACCAGCAACAGCAACTGCTGATGCAACACCACCATCAGCAATAGCAACAGGAGCGGATGAACTTTCGCGAGAGAGAAAACATGCAATTTATGGGTTGATAACCATGAGGTCATTATTTATATCTGTAACATTATTTGCGCATAGCTATGCATGGACGGTTTAGATCCTGCTCTGCCTTTGAATCATGCCAAGAAGAAGCGCATCGAATTATAGATTCCGTAGATGCATTGAACATTTCATAGAGTAAGAATTTCAGCTGGCTTTTACCTTATCTTTTAGGGATTAGGTGATATACTTATGTACTAGTTTTGTATCGTTACATATGAAAGTCATATAAACACTTCTAAAATTGGAAAATGCGTGTTGGGTATGATTCTTTTTATAACAAAACATGATTCAATTGAGGATCACGAGAAAATTGGGATTTTATCAAATCTTTGCTCGGAGTTGAATATTTGCATGACCTCTTTTCTGGTTGTATTTAATAGGGTAGGCGTTATGTGTTTATTATATACGGATGATGAAAACTTGTAGACGAAGGATCTGAGTTCAAAAATGGTGATTATTTGTCATTACCTCATTTTTTAAGGTTCATTCATAGTCATCGTGTTAGCATGTGCATGGAAATATCCACGGGCAAGCTATTATTTTAGCTCTAACTAATGTTAAAAAATATACTTGAATAACCTAATGCTATAAAAATAACATTTTCACCATAAGAAGGACAAAATTTAAAAGGGAAAATTGTCCAAAAACCTTCAAACCTATTGTATTGTCGCTAATTTTATCATAAACCTTTTAATTGTACTAATTTAGTTTTATATCATTTTGACAATTTGTCAATTTAGTCATAAATCTTTCAATGGTACTAATTTGATTATAAACCTATTAACGAATTATAAATATAGTTCTCTTGGCTAATTTTGATAAGAAAATACTGATAAGGTGGTCCAGCCAGCCCTAGCTATCCTATGTGGCACGGTGGTGTGTCTAGCCTTAATGTGGATAAAATTTTAAATTTTTTTTAAAAGCTTCGGAATTTTTAAAATGATCGTAAAGAGAGATTATCACCGCGGTACAAGTGAAATGGTGGGTAGTGTTTGGCATAATAACACCGTGATCGAAGTGCGGTGGGGGTTCGAAAACTTCACGTGCGTTCTTTGAGGAATTTTCGCAAACACCTCGAGGGTTCCCAAGTAAAGAAGCAGGTACATCAGAGAGAGAGAGTGTGTGGATAAGCGTTCATTTATGGGAATATATTTAGAAGGCAACAATTGACATAAATTTTCCGAAATTCAGGTGCCCCTAATTCCTGGAAGAAATCTGGGCCCTTAAAGGGTTCTTCATCACTACGATGAACTCCCGCTTCTCCGATAGGTCCACCTCCTCGCCGGCCACCGTCCGCCACTTGAACTGCCACACCAGGTTCGCCACGAAGTACTCCAGGTGCAGCATCGCGAGCCCGGACGCAGGGCAGATCCTCCTCCCCACCCCAAAAGGCATCATCTTTATCTCCCTGCTCCCCGTGATGTCGAACCCGCTGGCTGCTCCTCCGCCGGCGGAGTTCATGAACCTCTCGGGCTTGAACTCCATCGGATCTTCCCAAACTTCCGGGTTCCGACCCATCTCCGCCACCATGAAGTTGATGGTCGCGTCCTTGGGGATCGCGTAGCCGCCCAGCTCCGCGTCCTCTTTCACCGCGTGCGGCAGCACGAAGTGCCCCGGCGGGTGGCGGCGCAGCCCCTCCAGTACCACTGCCTTCAGGTAGCCCATCCTCTGCAGGTCCTCCTCCTCCACTTGTTCCGCCCCTTCTCCCACGACTGATTTGATTTCATCGTAGAGCCTCTCTTGGATTTCTGGGTACTTGACCACGTTGGCCATGATCCACTGCAGCGCCGTGGATGTTGTGTCGGTGCCGGCGGTGAGGAACTCCCAGGAGAGGTTCACAATCTCGGCCTCCTCCAGCTTCCTCTTCTCCTCTGGCAGCTCTAGGTCCAGGAGCGTGTCCACGTACGGCACGATCCAATCGCCATCGCTTTCATTCCCGTCCTCCTGGCTTTGCTCAGTTGCTCTTGCTTGGCCTTGAGTCGAGCTCCGATGAGTGGGATGAGAATGCGTTTCCGACACTCGTAGAGCTCATAGAACTCCTTCCACCGCTTCCGGAGAATGAGCTTGCTCAGCCCCGGCCAGAAATTGAGCACGTCGAAGCGCCGTTGACTCACCAGCAACCGTCGCGAAAACTCCTGGATCTGCTTAATCTGCTTCTCCTCGAGCCCGTCTCCGAAGCACATGAAGAACAACAAGCAGAACAGGGCGTACTGGAAGTGGTCGATGACGCGGACGACGCCGCCAGGCTGGGACTTGAGCCCCGCCCCAAGTATGTTGAGGGACCGCGCCCGAGCACGGGAGTAAGAGCGGAGGCGGGAGGGATGGAGGATTTCCTCCGTGAGATTCCGGCGGAGGAGGCGCCAGGTGGGGCCGTAGGAGGCGGCGTTGATGTTGGGCTGGTTGGAGGAGGTGAGGCGGACGGTGGCGGAGGGCGGCGGGCGGTCGGCAAAGATGACGCCGCGGTGGACGAGGGCCTCGTGGGCAAGGGCTGGGGAGGCGACAAAGACGATGGGTCGGGAGCCCACGTGGAGGGTGACCATCGGGCCGTAGCGGGCATGGAGGGAGCGGAGGACGGGCTCGAGCTCCGAGAAGGACTTGCGGAGCCATAGGAAGTTGCCGACGACGGGGAAGGTGAGGGGGCCCGGCGGGAGGCTCTTCTTGTTGGGGGCGGAGAAGAGGAGGTTGAGGGTGGCTCTGAGGAGGGCGGCGACGGAGAGGGTGATGAGGATAAGGAACCAGATTTCCATAGTTTGCCGGATTGACTCTGAGTTCTTGCGGAGAAGTGTGAAGTTGTCGGTTTCATATAAAGATCGGAGACGAGGCTGGCGAGGCTGACGACTTAACGCAAAGAGAACGTAATCAATGGCGTCCATGAATCGGCAGTGGAGTTTACCTGATGAAATGATATCTTCGCAATTATTAAAAAAAAAAAAAAATCCTTTTCTATGCTTATTAACTTCAATACGCTGTAAGAGGGACGTGAGCTTTCTTGAGGATCGTCGGAACATGTTCATGAATCTCGCTGAATAAAATAAGAAAAAAAGCTTCTACATCACACCCTCGAGAATATTCAGTTGATGCTAGAAGACGCGGCCGGACTTGGACAGCAAGGGATCGGAAAGTGTGAAAACATTGGTTCGGTTAGGAACTCGGAGGGGTCCTGTTTACTGAAGTATGCGGGAACGAAGGCACCGAAACGACATTGATGAAATTGGGCGGAGGATCTCGAACCTCGATAGCTTCCATTATGGAGGAGAGAACGTAAAAAGCGGGTGCAGACGCTGTGCCTTTCCGTGCGGGCCTGCTAGAGCTTGACGTCCTCTTACTTGCGTTGGTTTCTCACTCTTCTTTTACGAGAATTGATGCGATGATGGCGGTCATCTCGGTTCTCCAGCCCGACCCAACTCCACACGAAAAGTATAGACGAAAACTACAAAACGAAGCATCTAATACTATTTAAATTGTTACATCAGAACTGAACTTCAATGGTCTGTAAAGCGAATTAATAAGAAATTTTAAGCTCTCTTCAATGTCAGTTTGGAATGGAGTTGAATTGAAATCACGAAATACTCACTAACCTCCAAACCGCGGAATCATTATATACCAAAATGACTGGGAAAATGAATTGGATATGGAGGCATGGCTGAAATACAATTACGACCTCATACTTACCGACCAAAATATTACATGTTTTGTCTTCACAAAAGTTTATCGACTGTTGTTACAGCTTGCTATTGTTGGTGATGGTGTTCAATCGGCAGCTGTTGTTGCTGGTGATGCATCGACGATTTAGCCTCCTCCATATCTCTCTCTAGAAAATAGGGCTCAAACCCTATTCGGCAACTCTAGAATGAGCCATATGTGAAATCTAGTAGTGCCACATGGAAGGCAGAGGTGGAGGAGATGATTGATTGGCTAATTGATTGAGCTGGAGGCCATTAGGGCTTTCAGCAGCCATTAGGGCTTTCAGCAGCAGCAGAGTACCTAAAAGTAGAGGTGAAAAAAAAGAAAACTGCTCCAATTGGAAATCACTCGGACTAGATCACATTTCTAGCAATGACAGAGTACTTGAAAGTAGGGGTAAGCAAAAAGAATTGCCCGAATTTGGAATCACTCAGACCAAACAGATCGAGTGATTTGGTCCGATTCCCAAAGACATTAGTTTGGTTCCTAATTCCACCAAATTAGGACTTGTGATTTTTGGTCTAGTTGGTCGATAACTAACCAACTGGATTGAACCAATTATTAATTTTTAAATTTTATTTCTTAAATACATAAAAAGATTAATTAAAATTAAAATCTTCATGAAATGAAAAAGTGCCTCAATTTAAGGCCTTTCTTAAGACTATTAAGGTAGCATTCTCACATGTAACCAAGAAACCACCAAAACCCTTTCTCGTTCTTCGTTACTTAAAGAGGAAGCCTATTTTTTAATTTCTTCTTCTGCCAGATGTGGAATTATGGCTTCAAGAGCCACAACCCTCTCTCCCTCTCTCTCTCTTCCCTTGCAAGAGACAAGGCCCTCTAAGGCATTGACTGGTAACTATCCAAATAGTACCTGATTTTGATTTTTTATTCTTGGAATCAGTTTGGGAATAGAATCACGTTTGGTAAAATTTTTGTTTAAAGGAATAAATTTATATTTTTTTTTGTTCCCGGAAGTAGATTTGGAATAGAATCAATAAAAAAAAGTTGATTTTTGTCCCTAGGGAACAAATCTAAGAATCAAAACCAACTCTTCTTCCCTTTTCTCTTCTTCTTTTTCTCTTTTCTTTTTCTTCATCGACCACCATCCCATGCTGCCGTCCGCTGCCGTCGCTAGTCGTCGGCAACCGGTCCGATGAGCTCACCGGAGGCTCACCCGGCCAATGCGAGGTTTGGTGAGCTCGCCGAAAGCAAGCCCAACTATCGAAGGCAAGCCCGCCACCGACGAGGCTGCTGGCCACCGGCAAGGCTTGGCCAATGAGGGCCGGCCTTGCTGAGGGTCGGCGATCGGCCAGAAGAAGAAGAAGAAGAATATGAGAAAAGGAAAAAAAGAAAACCAAAAAAAAAAGGAAAAAAGTAAAAAAAAAAAGATTTAAAAATTAAAAGAAATTGATTTGAAACAAAATTAATGAGCATGGTACCAAACGCAATTTTATTCCAGAATAAGAAATTTTGGATAATTACCAAATGACTTAAAATGCTTAGAAATTGTTTCCGGGAATAGAAATGTTACCAAACGTGCCCTAAGCTTTCAAGAGGCCTGCATTGAGCAAATACTCATAGAGCAAATTGTCTATAAAACTCAAGTTAGGCATAAGCTTTAGACGTGTTCATAGCCTTTTTGGCAAAGATTGAGTGTGACACACATATGAAGTGTGATCAATGCTCGTGCAAGTGGAGTTTAATTTTTTTGCACATGGAAAATTGTGTTTCGAGAACATGCGATCGGTTCCATTGGATGGCCACCGGTCTGATTCTAGCCTCTTTCGGTTTGGTCCTTGGTTCTCGGTGCCAAAAAGGGAGAATCGTTCCTTGGTTCCGAGGTGGGAATCAGACTGCGTGGGAACCGATCTCCCCTACCTGAAAGGATGGAGAGACAATAAAGAGGGGAAGAAAGAAGAAAAAACATGAGACGTGAACGATCACCATGCCATGGAACCTCTTCCGGCTAGGCCACTGTCGCATGCTGATGGGCTTCCATGAAGTAGGCCTAGGCCTGTGCTTTGAACACAAGGCGGGCCTCCATCTTCACTCATATTGTGTTCCCCAATCATTCAAAGAATTCTTTTTTTTTTTTGAACAAAAATCATTCAAAGAATTCACTAAGAACACAAGTGGGCCAATTTCAAATTTAAAATGTGACCATGTTGCTGGGATGTGTAGAGAAGCAAACCAATCGAGAGCGACCAATTTCAAATTTCAACTGCAAACCATTCGAGAGTGGGATGCATGTCCACGAATAGAATTGTCGCGACCTAAATTTTCAGGGCAATCCTAAAAGTTTAGGTTAATGGATTACTAAGTTCTAAGACTTGGCTCGGACCCTCCCAAGTCCTACCAATCGCAACTTGAAATTAATTAACTCATTTAAACATGCAATTCTATTCAATTTGGAGCCGCTACTAATCAATTAGGGTTGATTAGAAACCCAAATAAAGTATGGGAGAATACTTTATTTTTACGAACCAGAGATTCAATAGGTCCGGAGACATGGTTACGCTTGGATTAGTCTAACGCCCTTTCGGTACCTTTTATTTTAATTTTAAAAAAATATTTTGCGAGGCAATGTTGATTAATTTAAACCTAAGTTACTAACATGCAAATGGTGGTCATGCGGGTGCGTAATCAATAAAATAACATTCAAATAAAAAATGCTAATAAAAATGCATGTCCTAAACATGATTTCTAAATGACATGACACCTAATTTTTTCTTTTTTTCTTTTAAAAAAAAATTAATTATATGCAATCTTAATCTAAATTTAATATGCATGGATTTTACTTTAATGATATGTGAGATGCAATTCATATGGTATGACTTAAACTTATTACTATATGTATGCAATCTAATTTTTATAATCTTAAATATGCGTATGCTACATGATATGGGATGAATGACATGATATTTCTACATGCATGCTCTTTTATGATTTTTTTTTATGATGATTCATTTTTTAATGCATATATGCAACCTATGCTAAATAATGATGATGTGAGATTAATTATGAATTAACCTATTAACTAACCAATGAAATGATTTTTTTATTTTTTATTTTTTAATGACATAATGTTTTTTATTGAAAAGAAAGTAACTTAATGGTGCAATGATTTTCTTTTAGCATTTTCCTTTTATTAAAAAAATTAAACTATAACTCACATGGCATGCATAACATTTTTTTTGTTCCTCTTTTTGTTTTACTAAATGAAAATTGACTTAATCTAAAACTAATTAGACTAACTAAAGTGAATGATATTCTAATTTATTTTAGGAATCAATTTAACTTAAACTATACTTTATCCCGAAAGCTATATAAAAAATCAAGACATGCCAACATTATTTAAAATTAGCCCTAACAAAAACCACCCATCTAAAAGTATAATCTAAAAATTATAATCCTATAAATGCAAATTCTAATTTACTAACCCTAAATGCTCTAATGCAATATTTAGATTTTTATGTACTTTTTGATTTTGATTTTATTTTTTTTAATTTTTCCAAACAAGTAATTATTTTAAAAGAATTAAGACAAGAATTAAAATAACCGAAAAAATAATCCGTTGTCTCACGGATTAAATTAACAATTATTTTAACTCTATAACGATTTAACAATTGAAATACTATCAAAATTCCTAAAAATTAAAGTAATTAAAAAAAAAATGACCCGACGTCTTACGGGTCAAATTAATAATTACCATAATTTGAGATAAAGTACTTGCAGTTAATACCTACGAGATTTATAAAAGAAAAGCACATCTCAATATTCTAAATTGAACAATAATAACAAAATAAATAAAATAAAGAAAAACAAACTACCTAATTTGCTTTTCTCTTTTTCTTTTGTTTTTGTTTTTGTTTTTCTTTTTTCTTCTAGTCACGTGCTCGTGAGTCTCTGGGTCACTGGGGAGCAGCACGTCGTCGGACCAGCAGGGGGCTCCGACGAAGGTGAACCGGCGGTGGCTCGAATCAGTACAGGAGCGGTTTCGTCGGCGGAACAGAGGTGGCGCGACGGTGGGCACTGGATCTGCTGGCGTCGCAGGGGTGGTCACGAACAGAGGTGCTGCAGCATCACGGGGCAGAGCAGCGCGGGGAAACTTCAGGTGCAGGCGCTGATCGGAAGCGGGGCCGTCGTGGGATCTGCAGAGGGGCTCCGGCGTCGCTGGGTCGTTGGCGGGGCTTCGGGTGCGAGTCCGGCGTCGCGAGGGGAGGACACGAGCGGCGGACGGCGTCGGGTGCGGGTCTGCTCGGAATTGGCTAGGCTGCGGGTTGTAGAGGCGCGGTCGTCGGGCTGCAACGGAGGTGCTGCAGCGGCGCAATGGCGGAGCTATCACCGGCGGCAGACGGAAAGCGGGGGAGGACGTCGGCGCTGCAGGCTGGCGTCACGGGAGGAGACTTGCGGCAGTGGTCGTTGCAGCAGGCGTCGGGACGAGCTCGCTGGTGCAGAGGTGCGGTCGTCGGGCGTCAGGCACCGGGTGGTCGCGGACGCAGCAACAGCGGAGGTGTGGGCCGGTTCGGAATCGGCAGTGTCGCGGGTTGCAGAAGCGCGGTGGTGTCGCTGGGCGTCGGCGCTTGGGTCGTCGTGAGTCGGCGCGACGATGGCTGGTGGAGACCGGCGATGCGAGCGCAGCGCGGGTGAAGAGAAACTCACGATTGGGCAGCAAATGTGGGGAAGAAGATGAACAGTAAATGTCCCATCACTTCTTCCCCTCTACTTTTGGCTTTTTCCTTTCCTTTTCACTTTTTCCCTCTGCAGCCGCACACTCTCCTCTGCTTTCGTACTCTCTCTTTCTCCTCTTTTTTTATTTTCTTTACTTTTCAATTTTTGACGAAAAGTAACCTTCGCTCCCCGAAAGGTGAAGAAGAACCCCTCTATTTATAAAGCGAAAATTCGAGTTTGTTTCGCCGGTAGAGATTTTTGCTCAACCTCTCGCCGGTGGAGATTTTCGCTCAACTTCTCTAACAAAGAAATGGCTCCAAAATCCGACTGTTGAATTATTTTGAATTCGAAATTTCTTTTCAAAATTTCTCTCTAATCTTTTATTTTCTAAAAATTGAATTTAAATTAGATGTCAACAAGAATGTTTCGAATTGGTCGATTCAAACAACTTCCGATCTAGCTTTCAGGGATCTTTTTTTCTTGTTCAATCTGATTTTGGTCAATTCAACTTGGTTTTATCACATACTGTTTGAAGTTTTGATTTGATTATCAATGCAGACCATAAAAATATCGCCAATACTACAATCTACGCTGAAACTCTAGCATGAAGGATTAGGTGCTCTCAAGGTAAATGGGGATTTTTATGAATACATTGAATGCAATAAGAAAAATGTATGGATTACTCAAATTCATCTTATGAGCAACTTATCTCATTACTCAACAGCTTAGGCAAAATTTGATTAGATGCTCACATACACAAATAAGTACAAAATCAAAAATCATGTAATTCAAATTGGTATCAGCTCGCTAGCCCAAATACAACATTTGAAAACTTTAAAAGAAAGCAACTAATATAATTTGAAAAGTTATGTTAAAACTGAATCCAAAATTATCCATGAAGCAATTCTACAATAAATATATCGTCACCTAAGTAATTATGCCAAATCGTAAGTTTGCGTTGGTGAGACAGCTAGTACCAATGTCATAAAATATCCCAACCTTTGATCCGTGGAATTACGATATGTTATGAAAACGATAGAAGAGATTAACAAGACATGGAGACATGACTGTCTAGCTGAGTGAAAAATGATTTCATAATCACCACAATAAAAGATGAATACTATGGGGGAAGACAATGTTAAGGTATCGTATTTCCAAGCCCAGTCCTTAATTTTCGCCGGAATGTTGACCGTACCTTTTGCACGCTAGCCTGCCAATTATTGCTATTTATTTTATACAAGTCAGGTAATTTCTTTTTATTTGTGCGGCATCCGTGAAATGGCAAAATAAATGTTTGGCATAACATCGTAATCGCAGGGGTGGTCAGAAAAGCTTCCCATGCATTGTCTTCATAAGTTGTGGGCACCACTGTGTGCAGTTCACGTGTGAGTTTTACCCGCCTCGAGAGTGTTTCATGCAAGTGACCAGTCTCACTGGTCGCAGTGTTCTCACAATTCCATGGAAGCTCTTTGGGCCGGGCCTTGCAGCATGCTGATGGGCTTCTACGTAGTCACCCCAAGCCCATGCCCGAAACTCAAGGCGCGCCTGTATTTTCACTCGGCTTTTGTTCCACAATCATTCATAGAATTTGCCAAGAACAAGGGTTTGACCAATTTCAAATTTAAAGAGCGACCATGTTGCAACGACGTGTGGAGAAGTAAGCCAATCAAGAGAGATTGATTCCAAATTTCAAATGCAAACCATTTGGGAATGGGTGCATGTCTTAAAACCTAGTGTTTTTAATTGGCTCATTCAAGCGAGTTACATTTCAGCTTTTGATATGGCTTTTGGGCCATCTTTTTTGTTCAATCTGATTTTGGCCAATTCAACTCTATTTAATTACATACAGCTCAACATTCTGAATTGATTATTGATGCAAACTGTAAAAACATCGCCAATATTGCAATCCACATTGGAGCTCTAACTTGAAGGAATAGGTGCTCTCAAGGAAAACCAAGGTTTTTATGAATGCATTGAATGCAATAAAAAATTGTAGATTACTCAAATTCATCCTATGATTAGCTTATCTCATTACTTTAAGTAGAATTTGATCCGATGCTCAACTTACTCAAATAAGTACAAAAACAAAAACCATTTACTTCATATCAACATCAGCTCTTTAGTCAAAGCGTAACACATGAAAACTTTAAAACAAAGTAACTAATAAAATTCAAAACATTATGGTAAAATTGAACCGTAAATTGTCTATGAAGCAACTACACAAGCAAACGTATTGTTATCTAAACAAATGGTACCAAATCGTAAGTTTGCTTTGATGAGGTGGCCAGAAATGGAGTAGTACCGATGTTAGAAGAATTTTCAGGATGAACTGAGGAATACAAGATTAACTGAATGACGTACTGAGCGATCATTGTACTACAATTAAGAAAAGAAGAAATTAAAAGATAAATGCTCTTGGCTTAGACAATGTTAAGGTACTGAATTTCCAAGCCTAATCCTTAATTTTCGCCGGAATGTTGACCGTACCTTCTGCACGCTAGCCTGTCATTTTTGCTGTTTCTTTTCTACAAGTCAGCTGATTTCGTATTACTTGTGCGGTATCCGCGAAATGGTGAAATTAATGTTTGGCATAACACCCTAATTGCAGGGGTGGTTAGAAAAGGTTAACATGGAATCGTCTTGATCAGTGACTGGCATCATCGTCTGTGAGTTCATACCTCTTCCCCCTAAGGTCCCTAGTAAAGAAGAAAATATTCAATAATTTCCTAATAAAGAGGCCATCATATACAAGAGAGAGTACGTGATTCATATATTTGAATTTATTGAGAAGGCAACGCTCCACAAAGATTTTCCTAAACTCAGGTGCTCAAATTCCTAGGACAAATCTGAGCCTTCAAAGGGTTCTTCATCACGACGGTGAACTCCACCTTCTCTGACAGGTCCACCTCCTCGTCGGCCACCGTCTGCCATTGGAATAGCCACACCAAGTTCGCTACGAAGTACTCCAGGTGTAGCATCGCAAGCCCGTACGCGGGACACATCCTCCTCCCTACCCCAAACGGCATCATCTTTATCTCCCTGCTCCCCGTGATATCGAAACCGCCCGCTTCTCCACCACCGTAATTCAAGAATCTCTCGGGCTTGAAGGCCATTGGGTCCTCCCAGACCTCCGGGTCCCGACCCATCTCCGCCACATTGAAGTTGATGGTCCCGTCCTTAGGGATCACGTATCCGCCCAGCTCCGTGTCCTCCGTCACCGCGTGCGGCAGCACGAAGTGACCTGGTGGGTGGCGACGGAGCCCTCCGAGTACCACCGCCTTCAGGTAGCCCATCCTTGGCAGGTCCTCCTCCTTCACTTGCTCCGCTCCTTGTCCCACGACTGATTTGATTTCATCGTAGAGCCTCTCTTGGATTTCTAGGTACTTGACCAGGTTGGCCATGATCCACTGCAGCGCCGTGGACGTAGTATCAGTACCGGCGTCGAGGAACTCCGAGCAGAGGCACACCATTTCATCCTCCTCCAGCTTCCTCTTTTCCTCCGGCAGCTCCAAGTCTAGGAGCGTGTCCACGTATGAAACGATCGAGTCACCGTCATTCCCGTCCTCCTTTGCTTTGTTCAGTTGCTCTATCTTAGCCTTGGATCGAGCTCTGATGAACGGGACAAGGACGTGATTTCGGTAATCGCGGAGCTCGTACAACTCCTTCCACCGCTTCCGGAGCACCAGCTTGCCCACCCTCGGCGAGAGATTGAGCACATTGAACCGCCGCAGACCCAACAGCAACCGTCGCTGGACATCCTCAATCTGCTTAATCTGTTTCTCCTCGAGCCTGTCCCCGAAGCACATTAGGAGCAAGCAGAACATGGTGTACTGGAAGTGATTGACAATGCGGACAACGCCACCGGGTTGGGACTTGAGCTCTGCCATGAGGATGTCGAGAACCCATGCACGGGCGCGGGAGTAGGAGCGCACACGGGAGGGATGGAGAATTTCAGCCGTGAAATTCCGGCGGAGGAGGCGCCAAGTGGGGCCATAGGAGGAGGTGATGTCGTGTTGGTTGGTTGAGAGGACGTGGTCAACGGCAAGGGGTGGCGGGCGGCCGGCGAAGGCAGCGCCACGGTGGACGAGGGCCTCGTGGGCAAGGGCTGGGGAGGCAACGAAGACGGAGGGTTGGGAGCCCACGTGGAGGGTGACCATCGGGCCGTAGCAGGCGTGGAGGGAGCGGAGGATGGGCTCGAGCTCCAAGAAGGACTTGCGGAGCCATAGGAAGTTGCCGACGATCGGGAAGGTGAGGGGGCCCGGCGGGAGGCTCTTCTTGTTGGGGGCCGAGGAAAGGAGGTTGAGGGTGGCTCTGAGGTAGGGGTGTCAAGACCCGAACCGAAAACCGAACCGAACCGCGAACCGAACCGAAAAAATCGGTTTTTTCGGTTCGGTTCGGTTTTCGGTTCGGTTTTCATCAAAAACCGAAATTTTTTTATCGGTTCGGTTTTTATCGGTTAACCGAACCGAAAACCGAACCACAAAGGCACGAACCAAAAACCGAAATTTTTTTTATTGGTTCTCTCCCGACTCCCGTCTCTGAGTCCTCTCGTCATGTCTCGTCTTGGTTTTTATCGGTTCCCGAGTTCTCCCAACGGCGACGGCAACTGCGACGGCGACGGCGACCGATTGAGGGACAGGGTCCCTTTCTTCTGCAAATCTCTCCTTCGTCCCTCTTCCTTCTGGGACGGCGACGGCGACTGAGGGGCCGAGCATGTCTTGCGCGCGCTCTGCTCTGGACTGAGGGGCCGCCAGTGGCTTTAGATCTGCGACGCCTCTTGCTTGCTCAGTGAACTGGGCTAGTTCAAATCGGTAAGATTCTCCTTTGATCGCTCTGCCTACATCTTCCTCTGCAAAGATCTCTTTTGCTCTTTTTCTCAGTGCTGTCGCTGGGTCGCATGCAGAGGGTATCTGGGTTTTTTTCCTTTTTTCTTGCTCTGCTCCATTTGTTCTGTTCTTTGAGATGTTTTCTTGGTGGGTGTTGAGGCGAAGGTTTTGTTTTTCTGTTGCGACGCGAACTCTGATTTGTGCTGCTGCGTTGGTTCCGAGGAACACTCTGTCCGTCTACCATTTTTGCTATTTTCTTTTTTGCGGATTTTTGTTTTTCTGCTTCGGCTCTTCTTTTTTCCTGTACAGAAGGCTTTTCTGTGGATTTAGGTGAGATCCTCATTGTTGTTTCGCTTCCATTGGTGTGACGAGTGTTAATTTTGTTGTTGTGCTGAGTGGTACACAATGAAGATGGATGCTTTATCTGTTTTTGGGGGAAATATTGAAAATAGATTTAGCCAGATGTTCAATCTTCAGGTTGAGTTCTTGTTTCCAACAAAGTTTGGGTTTTTATTTAGGCATGATTATCTGTTTAGTTTGCCAATCTGTGGAAGTGAAGTGATTTACGTGTTGCTTAAGCTGGAACATTGGAGGAGGGGGATGTTGTTGCAGCTGGAATGTCGATTTAAGCTTCTACTTCTGTCCTATGTTGTTTGGCTGATATGATGAGAAAATGAAGAAATATTTCGTTAAATGCTCGGCTCCATTGTTGACTTTCTTGGCTCCTTTAGATGGCCATGGTTGATTAAAACGCCTGCTGAACATTCTTATTAGGAGGTTTTACTTTTGTGTTTGCTTCTCATACATGGGTGCTGATGTCAAAGGGTTATCATTGACTGTATCTCTGTTTACAGCTATTGATTGTTTCCCCCTAATTTCTGTATTGGAATGTGATGAATCTACGTGGAGTTTCTGGTCTTAATCACCTTCTGAGATGATAGAAACTGAAAAGGTCGGTACTTGCCGATTCAGTTGTTGTATGTGGGATTTCTGATGGAAGTTCTGGGCCGATGCAGAGGGGTTGTTTTCTGGTTTTCTTGGTGGGAATTTTTAGGTCCTCTTTCATGTTCAGTGTAGTTCATCCTCGTTTAATATTGTAGCAGTGATGAGCTTCAGCGACATTTGCTCAGCTACAGCTAACTATTTCCTTGGTGATTGTACGCAGACTTTGAGAGAAGACAAGGCTCTTGTTTAATCTAATAATTTTTAAGGAGCATATACAGAAGGTAAGCCGTCCCCAAAAAAAAAAAAAAAAAAAAAACGAAAACCAAAAGCTAAAAACCGAAAAACCGAAAAACCGAACCGAACCGAACCGAACCGAAATTTCGGTTCGGTTCGGTTTCGGTTTCGGTTTCGGTTCGGAAGATTTTCTAACGGTTCGGTTCGGTTCGGTTTTCAAAAACCGAACCGAACCGAACCGTTGACACCCCTACTCTGAGGAGTGCGGCGACGGAGAGGGTGATGAGGATGAGGAACCAGATATCCATCGTTTGCCAAATCTAAGGTTTTTGCAGAGACGAGGTGGGGATTTCGTTGGTTTCATATAAAGATAGGAGATGAGATGAGAACTTCGCAGAAAGAGAACGTGATGGATGACGTCCATGAGTTAGCAGTGGATTTCCATCTGGGGTAATCACATTCCGCACAACTTTAGAAAGGAAAAAAAAAAAAAAAAATCCTTTCCAGCAGTTTTAACTTCACAATACCCAACGGGGAATATAATATCGTAAGAACATGTTCATGGACTTCCACCGCTTCCGTTATGGAGCAAAGAACATGAGAAGCGGAGGTAAGATGCAACGCCTTTCGATGGGGGGCATGCCAGTGGACTTCCTCTTGAAGAAAGAACCTCCGTTTCTACTATTCTTTTAAGAGAGAATCGATGCGAAGAAGACAGTCATCCTAGTTCCCCGCTTGACATACTCAATATGAAAAGAACAGGCGAAAACTTCAAACCAGAGCAGCTAATCCAATTTGAGACGTTACTTCAGAACTCTAATTTTAAATAGTCTGTGATGCGATAATGATTTAGAGAAATGATTGTGTCATATATTTTAATGTACAAATTGCAAATAATTATAAATTATTATGAGACGTACTTCTTCAAGAATTTGTAACCCACAGTATCTCAAAGACTATTATGCTAGCAAAGCCCAATAATATATATGCTCTCTCTCAATGGTTCTCTTCAATTCTATGAGATTTTATCTATAAGATTTTGTGGGATCACAACAAATTATTCTAAAAGTTTTGAACTAAATTGGTACAATTGAAAGATTTAGGACGGAATTGATAAATTATCAAAATGGTATAAAATCAAATTGGCACAATTAAAAGGTTTAGGACAAAAATTGGCCACCATACAATAGGTTTAGAGTTTTTGGACAATTTTCTCTTTTAAATTTTGTCCATCTTATGGTGAAAATGTTATTTTTATAGCATCAGGTTATTCAAGTAGCTTTTTTAATATTAGTCAAAGATAATATAATAGCTTGCCCGTCCTTACCAAAAACAAAATATAATAGCTTGCCCGTGGAGATTTCCATGCGCATGTTAACACGATGACTATGAATCAACCTTTAAACAAAATAAAAAATACAAATAACAAAATAAAAAGATTAAAAAGAAAAAAAAATCGAGGTAAAGACATTTTGAACTCAGATCCTTTGTCTACAAGTTTTCATCATCAGTATATAATAAACACTTAACCTCTACCCTATTAAATACAACTAGAAAAGAGCTCATGCAAATATTCAACTTCGAACAAGATTTGATAAAATCCCATATGGTCAATTGAATCATGTCATGTTACAAAAAGAATCATACACAACACACATTTTTCAGTTTTAGAAGTGTATACAACTTTTTTATGCAACGATACGAAACTAGTAGATAAATATATCACCTTATCTCTAAAAGATAAGGTTCAAGCCAGCTGAAAATTTTTACCCTATAAAATGAATGCGCTTCTTCTTTGTATGATCCAAAGGCAGAGGTCGGGATCTAAGCCATCCTGTTTTCTCTCTCACGGAATACAATAACGACCTCATGCTTATCAACCAAGAAATTGCATTTCCTCTCTCGCGAAAGTTCATCCGCTCCTGTTGCTATTGCTGCTGGAGTTGTTGCATCAGCAGTTGCTGTTACTACTAGTGTTGCTTCGCCTCCAAATTTCTCTACAGAAAATAGGGATTCGGACTCTATTAGGCTACACTGGAGATAGCCATCTGTGAAAATCTAGTAGCGCGACAAAGATGAAGGTGGTGGAGGAGGTGTTGATTAGCTAATCGATTGAACCAGAAACGATTAGAGATTTTTTCCGTCGCAAAGTAGCTGAAAATTTGGAGAGACGAGAGAGGGGAAGGAGGAGAAGAAATCACCGTGGGACGTAAGCGATCAATCTCACTGGTCGCCATGTTCTCGCAATTCCGTGGAACTCTTTGGGCCAGGGCCCCGCCACGTGCTGATGGGCTTCTACGTAGTCGGCCCAAGCCCATGCTCAAAACTCAAGGCAGGCCTCCATTTTCACTCGGCTTTTGTTCCACGTTCATTCATAGAATTCACCAAGACCACGAGAATGTGTTCTGCGAGACTTTGACCGCCCAACGGCTAGGCCACGTTGGAGTGACTCATAGAGAAGTAAGCCAATCAAGAGTGATCGATTTCAAATTCCCATTGTGAATCAATGGGGAATGGGATGCATATCTCGAAGCCCGGTGTTTTTAAGTGGCCGATTCAATTGGGTAACATGACTTTAAAAAAAAAAAAAAAATTGAGAAAAGTGTCAAAGAAGTCATAAACCTTTTGCATTTATTTTAGTCATAAATATTTTATTGATACCAATTTAGTCATAAACCTTTTTATTTTGTGCCAATTCAGTCATTTCCCACTAATTTTGGCCGGATTTTGCTAATTGGTTACTAGTTAGTTAACATGATACGATCGACGTTGACGTTGACAACTTTTAATAATATTTTAATTTTTTTATTTTATTTTATTTATCTTTTTCCTTTTTCTTCCTCCTCCTCCTTCCTCCAGCCGATCGTCGAATCTTGGTGATGGCCTACAAGGTCGAGGTCGACCTTGTTGGCCTCTAGTGAGCCTCGCCAAGTGGCCTCGCGCTGGGCGACGAGGGTCAAGCCTTGTCAGCCATGGGCAAGGCTTGACCTCACCAAATCCAACGAGGTCGCCCTTGCCGTGTTGGGCTAGCGAGGCTCACCCTCACCAAATTTGGTGAGAAGCCTCACCCAACCTTTGGTGAGGCCGTGAACTTGCCAGAGGCCGAGTGAGGCTCAACCTCGTTGCCCAATGCAAGGCAACCCTCACGGCCTCTAGTGAGGGCTCAAGCCTTGCTAGTGCCGGCAAGGCTTGCCAAAGGCTGATGAGGTTGACCTTGACCTTGCTGGTTGTCGCCTCTTGTCGGTCACCGAGGTTCAACAACCAACCGGAAGAAGGAGGAGAAGAAAGGAAAAAGAAAAAGAAAATAAAATAAAATATTCAATAAAATATTAAAATATTATTAAAAATTGTCCATGTCAACGTCGATCGTGCCGTGTCAATCGAGCGGCACTTAATCAGCAAAATTTGGCTAAATTTAGTTGAAAATGACTGAATTGACACAGTAAAAAGTTAGAACTAAATTGGTACCAATAAAAGGTTTAAAACTAAATTGACACAAATACAAAAAGTTTAGGACTTATCGACACTATTCCCAAAAGAACTTAGTACCGATAAAGCTTTGGATATGGCTTTTGCACTCTTTTTTTTTTTTTTTTTTTTTTTTTTTTTGCAATGTGATTTTGGCGCAATCAACTTTGTTTAATTACATATGGTTCAACATTTAGATTCGGTAATTGATACAGATCATAAAGTCATCACCAATGATACAATTCATGTTCAAACTCTAGCACGAAGGATTACTCAAATTCATCTTATGAGCTACTTATCTCATTACTCAACAACTTTAGCAAAATTTGGTCCAATACTTGACCTACTCAAATAAGTACCAAAGAAAAATTATTCACTTCAACTTGATATTGGTTCACTAGCTGAAGTATAATGAAATCTTTAAAACATGGCAGCTAATATAATTTGAAATGCCACCTTAAAATCGGACCTTAAATTGATCTATAAAGCCAGTCCCCAACAAATATATTATCGCCTAAACAATTATAGCAAGCCGTCCTGCTGTCGTTGTCCCCCACCTTAAGTCATAGGTTTCTAGATTTTTGCTTTAGGAGAACTTCTTTCGTGTTTGCTAAGGGCGAGTAGTAGCTCTAGTTGTGCCTTTTCTTCCTCCTGAGTACTCATATGGTAAGGGTCCAGCACAAGAACTCGTAATCATTGTAGGTTCTCCCTAGCTCTCTTGGCCTTTAGATGCAAGTCACCAAATTGAGATTTATTTAAGAGACTAAGTTGTTGTTTCAATGCTTTGAGCTTCTTCACTAGAATAAACATCTTTGATCCTCCAAAATCCTATTGCCAACAAGCGTGGACTATTGGTAGAAAATCGCAGCTTTCGGCCCAAAAATTGAAGAACTTGAAAGTTGGCTTCTTTCTCCTAACAATAGTGTTAAGACGTACCATGTAAGGGGAACGATCTAAACACCCAGCAACAAAACTTCTATTGAACAATGAGTGTACTTGTGTTGCCAATTTGCATTAATGAAGATCCCATCAATCTTGCTTGTCCATGTGAAGAAAGGGCCCGTGGAATGAGGCTCAGTGAGCGCAAGCTCCTCAATTATAGTGTTTAGCTCATCCATTCTATAGGTTCATCGGAAATTAGATCCGATTCGTTTCTTTGTATCTCTTATTTCATTGAAATCACCTATTAGTAGTCAAGGCGCATTTCTTCTATTACAAGCAGAGAATGTGTTAATGTTCAGCCACAAAGATCTTTGTTCAGCTTCAATATTGCCCATTAACTGCAAAAAAAGAGAAATGGGTCTTCTCCCGAATTCTCAACAAGATAGTGTATGACTTGATTGGAAACTTCCATCATAGTTAGGCTAATAATGGACGGTTTCCACAATACCCATATTCTACTGAGATTGCTATTATGATGATTATGGATGCATTTCCAACCTCAAAACCTGCTTCTAATGACAAAGTCAACATTTGCCTCTTTTATTTTATGTTCAATCAAAATAAGGATATGAGGATATTGGGACAAAGCAAAATTTACAAGTTCCTTTTGTTTGGAGCTATTATTAAGGCCATGTACATTCCAAGAAAGGAGATTCATTGGTTAGGAGGCTCAGCTCCTTGCATCCTCAAGTAAAGTAATGGGACTGCTAGAGATATCGAGAAGATCGCCCTCTCCCAATAAAGCAAATCTATTTCCCGAGCAAGTCAAAGAATTGGAAGTAGTTGCACTTTTGTTGTGAGAGCCTTTCTTCTTACTTCCAACTTGCTTGACATCTCTAGAGAATGAACCCGGCTAGGAAGTAGCTGTGGACAAAATTACTTAGCTCTCACTTGATGATGGAACTATTATCACAGATGAGGGAGCTCTTAGAGATAAGATTGTCTCCATATTCTCACTTTTGAGAGCCTTTCTTCTTAGTTCGAACTTGCTTGTCATCTATAGATGATGTGTAGTAACACTAGCACTGGACTGTCGTTAATGCCGACAAAGCAGGAAACACAAAGCAAAGTAAATGGTGGTGCAGAAAAGCATTTGATCGTGGGAATGACTTTTAACGCTCTCGGATGACAAGAGGAAATGAAACTAACTTTCACAAAGCTTTCATAAGCATTTTGTCTAGCAAGTTATGTGAGACCGGCTGGGAACAAATGACACTATCTATGAGATTCAGGGGCTGACTCAGACAAAAATATTAAACCAAACACGAGATCAATGAGAGAAACTACTCATCCCGGTCCAAAACACGTGTTGACATACAGAGCTACATCTAGACTTCAATTTCAACAAGAACCGAACGGGGCAAAAGAGGTCCATAGGAACGAACGTTTAATCGCGGAGACACCTACCCAAATCGGAGATGGTGGTTATGTGGTGAGCTCGAGACAAGTTGAGCTATGGCCGACCGCCTCGTCATGTCCCCGAGCCAAGATCCTTGGGCAAGGGAAGTTCGGACTCGGACCGAAAAGACACTTAGCGGAGACGTTGGTATCAGGAAAGTGAGGTCAAGACGACAAGGATAACAGCTAGGGGTCATCGAATGGGACTCAAGCATGGCTGAGTGACCGGAGAACTCCTTCTCACTCTCAATTTCTCTCATGATTTTTCTCATCTTTAGATAGTTTGAAGTAAATTTATCACACGGATAGAAATTTGAGATTTTCCGATGTCACTAAAAAAAGTTTTTGGATTTTTGGAGTCATAAAAAATAAGTTTAAAGTAAATGTGTCAGGGTAAATGTATTACATAATACAAGTTCGACGATTTTCATATAAAAAAGAAATTGTGATAAATGTATCACAATGAGTAAAGTTTGCAATTTTTTGTGGCTTTCACCTTTGACAAAAAAAATGATTAGTTTTTTTTTTCTTTTTCTTAATTCAATTCTCCTAACATTTATATGCTATGCAATTTGATAAAAATTATTTTTATTTAGGGGTTAAAAAATTAATCCATTTTTTCTATGTAATTAAACCTTAAATACATACTCAAAATTTATGTATCCACAAATCGTCTAATTCTATAAAATTAACATTTTGACAATAAATCTCAAAGCTAAGTTCGTGAAAGAATATCGAATACATGCTTCAAATTGAATTATTAAAATAATAAGGACATCAATTTTTTAGATTTGCATATTTCACAAGAATTACGTAATTGCTGTAATAAACGATATTTAATTGCTCCACGTGGAATGGCGATTATCGACACGACGTTCAAACTAACTACGAACTTGTTAAAGAAGTTTCCAGTCACATCAAGAGGAGAAATTAGAGAAGTGAATGTGGATTGGCTTAGAGAAGGGGAACTTTCTATTTTCATTAAAAGAATGATTCCGCGTCTCTCACCATTATACTACTTTTTCTGAATTTAATCCTACCATTTGCGACACCAGCCAACGAATCGGTACCCTGCACCGCGGAGGTCCTTACCTCCTACGGGCCATCGCTTCCTCACCGCAAGCCCGCTGCTCTCCTTCACCGCGTGGACGCCTCTGACGATGACGACCACGTAGCCGCCCCTGATCCGAGAAGCCCAGTAGCGGCGACGCCAAGCTCGTTCTGTTTTTCGCTTCCGCGCCGCAATAACTCCCTGCTCCGGTGACGCTGGTGCCGCCAAAACCCTCGCCGCGCGATTAGCCGAGCCGCACCTGATCCACCTTTGTCGCCGCGCTGCTCCTCCAGTCCCAGCCAGTCCTCATCGTGAGCAGTTACGTGGCTCATCATTTGTTCCTTTGAGAATTTCAGTCAAACAGTCAATACAACCCCAGTAGGGACTCGCACTTCAATCCGCGCGTGCATTTGGCGGCACTCCATTGGATTGACGTTCTCATTTAGCTGCTATGGGTCCCTCCACAACAATCCGTACCTTGAATCGAGACACCCTAGCCCGTGATCTGCCTCGCCGTTTCTGCGACGATTTCCCACCGTCGGCGTGCTGTAAGCCACCACGAGCCCCACGAGCTCCGAGTCGCACCGGGGACAGCCAAGCCGACGTTCTTCCTTGTCGCGAATCACACATCAATCCCCCGCCATCTCGTCACTTGTCATCGTCCATTGGTTCGAATTTGAAGATGCAATCCTCAAAATCGAAAATTATTTCATCTAATTTTAAATTTTTGTTGTCTAATTTGAAAGATCGTTGTCTATGTTTACACATTTGAGGCAATATTCATCATGATTTGTTTCTGAATTTGCAACTTCACATTGTTTTTTTATTCTATCTAGAAAGTTTTAGATGAAATAATTAATCACATGAAAATCTTTAAAATTGATATTTCTTAAGATATCAATTTGATTTGATGTCTCTAACTTGAATTATGGATAATATCCTCCAATTTCATGATATGCTGTGATTTGGGTGATTGTCTTGTTTTATATGTTTTCTCATTTGAATATATCAAAAAGATTGCTCGTAGATTAATTAGCTATTTAACATTGCATGCATAGGTAGATTATTCATGATAAGATTCAAATTTAAATTAGGTATTGGCACCGTTTAATATCTAAATTGAATTAGATATTATCTTTGTTCTAGATAATTAATTTTTCTCATTTTTAATGTGAACTTTAGAAAAATAAAACATATCATGCGCATGTTATGTAGAGTAGTTACATACTAATCATTCTCTGTCATTGGAATTAGGTCATTTAGTTAAATTGCATGACATTTAGTTAGTTCCTATTCTAATAAGCAAAAATCCTAAAAAAATATTGAATGGAATTGCATGGTTTTTAGAAGTCATATCTATATTAATAGATGTGGCTTTCTAACTAGCCTAGATGCTTGCATTGCATCAAGGTAAGTATTTTCTCCCCGTGTTCACAATTTATTTTTTGTCTTGCTTTATTGAATGTTTAATAATAGTCATGACCACCTTGTATGTTAGAAATAGGTTAAAATAAATCTAAGTTGCATGCAAAATATTTATGAAAATAAAGAAGAAAAGGTATTGAAAGGGTTTTAAAATAATTTAGCGTAATCAAGTCACAAACTTAATTAGTCTTTGGTTCATAGAAGTAAGGTATTTCTCCAAATGATTTACTTAGGTATCTAAATGACCACTATAAACTGATTAATGGCAATTTCTAAACAATTTTTTTTTTTTTTTTGCATGCTAATGACTTGAACCTAAGTTGGGAATTGTGATGGGCTTAAGAGAGTCCATGTTAAATTTAGGCTTAGTAATCTATTAACTGAATGTGGTCCACCCGAAGTTAGGTCACAACATTATACAGACATTTTCCCAAGATTCAGCTGTCCAAATTACGGGGACAAATCTAAGATGGGCATAACATCGTAATCGAAGGGGTGGGTAAAAAAGGTTAACATGTATTTGTCTTGATCAGTGATGGGCATCATCGTGTGAGAGTTCGTACCTCTTGCACCCTAAGGTCCCTAGTGAAGGAGAAAATATTTGATGGTTTTCTAATAAAGAGGCCATCATATACAAGAGAGAAGAGTACGTAATTCATTTATTTGAATTTATTGAGAAGGCAACACTACACAAAGATTTTCCCAAATTCAGGAGTCCAAATTCCTAGGACAAATCTGAGCCCTTAACGGGTTCTTCATCGCGACGGTGAGCTCCAGCTTCTCAGACAGGTCCACCTCCTCGCCGGCCACCATCTCCCATTGGAATAGCCACACCAAGTTCGCCACGAAGTACTCCAGGTGCAGCATCGCAAGCCCATACGCGGGACACATCCTCCTCCCCACCCCAAACGGCATCATCTTTATCTCCCTGCTCCCCGTGATGTCGAACCCGCCAACTCCTACGCCGCCATAATTCAGGAACCGCTCAGGCTTGAACGCCATCGGGTCCTCCCAGACTTCCGGGTCCAAACCCATCTCCACCACATTGAAGTTGATGATCCCATCCTTAGGGATCACGTACCCACCCAGCTCCGCATCCTCCTTCACCGCGTGCGGCAGCAAGAAGTGCGCCGGTGGGTGGCGGCGCAGCCCCTCCAGTACTACCGCCTTCAGGTATCTCATCCTCTGCAGGTCCTCCTCCTTCACTTGTTCCGCTCCTCGCCCCACGACTGATTTGATTTCATCGTAAAGCCTCTGTTGGATTTCTGGGTACTTGACGAGGTTGGCCATGATCCACTGTAGCGTCGTGGACGTCGTGTCGGTGCCGGCGATGAGGAGCTCCGAGCAGAGGCTCACGATCTCGTCCTCCTCCAGCTTCCTCTTCTCCTTCGGCAACTCCAGGTCCAAGAGCGTGTCCAAGTAGGATAAGATCCCATCGCCGTCGCCCTCATTCTCGTCCTTCTTGGCTTTGCTCAGTTGCTCTCGCTTGACCTTGGATCGAGCTCTGACGAGTGGGACAAAGACGCGGTTCCGATTCTCGTAGACCTCGTACAACTCCTTCCACCGCTTCCGGAGCACGAGTCTGCTCAGCCGTGGCAAGAAATTGAGCACGCCGTTCCGCTTTATACCTAGAAGCAACCGTTGCTGAACCTCCTCGATCTGCTTAATCTGCTTCTTCTCGAGCTTGTCTCCGAAGCACATGAGGACCATCAAGCAGAACATAGCGGACTGGAAGTGGTTGACGACACATACAACACCACCGCCAGGCTGGGACTTGAGCTCCGCCACAAGGATATTAAGGACCCACGCGCGGGCACCCGAAGAGGAACGGACCCGGGAAGGATGGAGGATCCCCGCCGTTAGGTTCTGGCGGAGCAGACGCCAAGTGGGGCCGTAGGAGGAGAAGTTGATGTTGTGCTGGTTGGAAAAGAGGAAGCGCGCGATGGCTGGGGGTGGCGGGCGGTTGGCAAAGATGGCGCTGCGGTGGACGAGGGCCTGGTGAGCGATGGCCGGGGAGGAGATGAAGACTACAGGGCGGGAGCCGATGTGGAGGGTGACCATCGGGCCGTAGCGGGCGTGGAGGGACCGGAGGATTGGCTCGACCGCCGAGAAGGACTTGCGGAGCCATAGGAGTTTGCCGACAACCAATACGGTGAGGGGGCCCGGCGGGAGGCCCTTCTTCTTGGGGGCGGATGAGAGGAGACTGACGGTGGCTCTGAGGAGAGCGGCGACGGAGAGGGTGACAAGGACGGGGAACAAGAGATCCATCTTTTGCCAAAACGACTTTGAGCTTTTGAGAGGGAAGAGATGGAGGATTTGCAGAGGAAAGGTGCCGAATTTCGTCGTTTAATATACGATTGGAGATTGGATGATGACCTAGCCAGACGAAAGCATGATAGACGACGTCCTCGTGCAAGTTAGTGGCTAGGTTGCACCGGCACGACACGCGACATGTGACACGACACGACACGACACGCCGACATAGTCATTAAGCTATGTTACATCACATCCCAACATGCAAATAGGAAGTCTTCATAGCATCACGATATCTCTATCAATGAGCTAATGCTATAAAGTTGACATTTTCACACAGACACGCACACACATCCCAACAGGCAAATATAAAGTCTTCATAGCATCACGATATCTCTATCAATGAGCTAATGCTATAAAGTTGACACACACACATCCCAACATGCAAATAGAAAGTCTTCGTAGCATCACGATATCTTTATCAATGAGCTAATGCTATAAAGTTAGACATTTTCACACAGACACACATACACACACATCCCAACATGCAAATAGAAAGTCTTCATAGCTATGTGATGCTATAAAGTTGACATTTTCACACACACACATACACACACACATCCCAACATGCAAATAGAAAGTCTTCATAGCTATGTTACATCACATCCCAACACACACACACACACACAGAGTCATCCCAACATGCGGATAAAAAGTCTTTATTGACTAGCATCGCGATATCTCTATCAATGAGCTAATGCTATAAAGTTGACATTCATCGATTTTAAATAACATAGACAACTCTTCGCGAAAGGTTGCAAAATAAACAAATGTATTTTGCAAACTGAACAAGTATAAATTTCAAAAATATTTAATCAACAAAAAAGAAAAACCTTTCAACTAATAAATGTTAATAAGATAATCATACAAAATAAAATAAAAATAAATGGGTTAGTACTAATTTAACTACAAGCGCACAAAATACTAAGTGCGCCTAATAATCGCGCAATTATGCACGCACTTGCACAACGGTATTGTGGGATCTAGCCCACACCCCTATCCTTTCATCGACCCGGCGTGCTTCTGTAGCTCGGTGTCCTTTATATTGACCTGGCATGCTTTTGTAGCCTAGAGTGCCTTTCATCGACCCGGCGTGCTTCCGTAGCCCGGTGTCCTTTGGCGTGCTTTAGTAGCCCATAGTCCCTTTCATCGATCTGGTGTACTTTCGTAACCCGGTGTCCTTTATATTGATTTGGCGTGCTTTCCTAGCCTAGAGTCCCGTTTTTCGACTTGGCGTGCTTCTATAACCCGATGTCCATTTTTATTAACCCGACGTGCTTCCATAGCCCGATGTCCCTTGATATGACATGGTGTACTTATGTAGTCCAAAGTCCCTTTATTAAATCGGCGTGCTTTTGTAGCTCGGAGTCACCTCATTAATTTGGCTTTACAAGAGACATATTCCTAAGGATCAGAGATGTCACCAGATAAGTATATTTCTATCCATACCTTAAATACTTGTCATTGTACATGTATTCCTTTTCAAGCATTGACACTCGACTTGGTTGAGCTGCCCCCCAAAGATTTTTTTCCCAGATTCAGTTTAATTCAGGCGACCGTAGAAAGGTACAGGTTCTAGGCAATAGCTATTTCTCGTTTAGGCGACCGTAGAATGGTATGGGTCTTAAACAATAGCTATTTCTTATTCAGGTGGCTGTAGAAGGATACGAGTCCTAAACAATGTTTATAGCTCTAACAGACAATTGTAAAAAGGTACGAATCTTGGAAAAGTTGTTTTTTATTCAGGTGATCGTAAAAAGGTATGAGTCCGAGAGAGTGATTTCCCGTTTAGACGACCGTAGATGATACGAGTCCTAGATAATATTTATTGCTCTAACAAGCGACTGTAGAAAAAGTACGGGTTATGGAAAAGCAATTCGTTTCGTCAAGGCGACCGAAGAAAGATTCGGGTCCTAGACAAACAAGTACCGTCATATTGGGCGACCATAAAAAGGTATGGGTCCTAGAAAAGCAATCTCCTTACAAAACCGTGTTACTCTTCCAAGCGATAATAGAAAGGTACGAGTCTTAGATATGTAACACCAACTATCTTGAATTGCTTTACCATCTTTAAATGTAAGTTATTCTAGGTATGTTCTTTTATCATTTGTGTTAGCATTTTCATGCATCATATAAATTGCATTTCAAAATAGGATTCATTTTTCCAAAAAAAAAAAAAAGGAATTCATTTTCCAACAAAAATCATTTAATGCATGTGCATGACCAAAATTTATGTCTCAATTTATCTTTGAATATAACTTGTACGAGCTCATCTTCAAAGATGGGCAGCTATTAACACATAAATTTTTGCATAAAAAAATGAGTCAATTTTTACCCAAAAATAAAATAAAATTGTATAATATATAATTTTAGGCGCATTTGATATATTTAGTAAATCTTTTATATATTCAAACGATATATACTAAGAGGTATATTTCATAGAAAATTAAAAAGTTTCGATGGAATATTTCGGATGTGATATATATTTGGCGTTAATTTTTGGGTAATATGTATTTTCGACATAATAAAAGAAACATTAGATCTTTCAATTGTCGATGGGCGTGAATAAAGGAAATAAAATGAAATAAAATCGTAAAGATTACACTTTGACCGCACGAGATGCAATCGAAAAGAAGAAGGAAGTTTTGCTTCTTCCATATGTAGACTCAATTTCATTGCATATGAAAAGGGGGGCGCGCAAGAGAGGAGGGTAGGAAAAGTTGAGAAAAATTCGTGTAGAGGAGAGCATTCGTGAGAATGGGGGGGCGGTATTTTATCTTTTTTGGGTAAAGAGGCGGGGTGTTATTTTCCTTCGTTCAAAATTGAGGAAAAAAATTCTTTTGTGGGAAAGAAAAGTCAAAAGGAGAGTTGACTTCTGCAAGAGAGTACGGCAGAGAGAGAGAGAGAGAGAGAGAGAGACAGAGAACGAGAGGGGACGTGAGAGAGAGAGAAAAAAAGAAAAAAAGAAAAAAGAGAGGAAAAGTAGCGACTGTTCATCCCCTTCGTGAGTCCCTGCCGGTGTCGCTGCTGCCACGCCTCCTCTGACCGCCGTTGCTCCTGCACCCCTGCGCAACCTGACGCCGTCGCCACTCGCCACCGCCCAGACAGCCTTCGCTTGCGCACCCAGCGACCTCCGCGTCTCCGCGCCCGCACCAGCAGCGCCGGACGCCAGAAGCCCCGACGCCGACGCCCCTGCTTCGCCTCCACCGGCAGCGCTTGACGAACCGCGCCACCTCCGCTCCGCTCGACACCGCGAGCAGCGACCTGCTCGCCTCCACTTGCAGCGCCTCTCGAGCGCCGCCCCCGCCTGTCCCTCTGCCCGGCGATCGCGCCAGCAGCTCGCTCGCAATCTGACGCCCACAGCCAGCCTCCACCTCTGTCCTCGGCGACCACCCGACGCCGCACCTCCGTTCTGCCGCAGCCCGCGCCGTCACCGTCGCTGCTTGCCGGTTCGCCCGACACCCGCCGGTCTGCCTTCGCCCGGCGCCGCTCGAACGCCGTGTACTAGAGATGTAAACGGTTTAGTTCGATTCGATTTTTTTGAAAAATCAAACTGAACCAAATCGTTAGAAAAATTTCCGAATCGAAACGAAGGAGACCCGAACCGAATTGGTTCTTCAGTTTTCAATTTTTGATTTTTGATTTTTTTTTTTGGGACGTTTTACATAAGTATAGATGTCACGCATGGTACTCTCTCTCTACCTCCGAACACGACTTACAAAGTCAATGATTGCGATCATCTAGAAATCAATTAACTATTTCTTTAGCTTTCTCTTTATTGGGTTGTTAGCTAATCTCAAAGATGTCGACGTCCTTACAATCTTTTACCATTTAATTAAAATATAACAAGCCTCGGCCGAGATCTAATCTCGATTCGAACGATTATAATTTTTCGCTTTTCGATCCAATAGCGATGCCTCCCGGCCATAAACTCACCCTTTCTTTATCAAACCGGAAATAGAAAAGGCTTGCTTTAGGGTGCCAAATTTGTCTTTTGGTCCGTCCTCATTCGGCTACGCGCTGCTTTAGGGGGTTCCTCGATTCTCTTTGATGTTGTCATAGGTAAAATGTCACTCTTGGTGGAGGAGACCTTTCTTAGCTCGAAGGCTTTTGATGGAGGGTCCAAGCAATGATATATTTAGGTAAAAAAGAGATGTTGTGGAACCACACTAAGAGCATCAAATATATCTTTTGCACATAGGACCTCCAAAAGGGGATAACAAGACATAGCTGTCATGGAAACTCACGGACACTTTCGAGAATAAGACACTTTCGATCATTGGAACTTAGTCGATGAGCATCTTACACAAGGTGGTATCCCTGGGACAAAAGGCCTAGCATGAAACTTACCCGGGTAGAAAAGAAACATTACATCGAACTACCCTGAGGTATATGCACCCCACGAAGGAAACAGATGACCGTGCACGAAGCAGTAAATCCTGACACCGAGGCCGAAGTGCAGAGGACTGGTTAAGATGGGTTAGTGCATCTGTTTCACATCCCAGATCCATGTGACTTTCAGACCTCAATCCCCTCCAATCCTCGAAGAATTTTGTGATTGTGATTCAAACTACAGAGTTCTCCAATGGCTCGAGGCCATTCTGCCTCAGGAATGGCAAGTTTCTCACACATCTCCATAGAAGTTGTGTGCACGCTAAGCCCAATAACCACAATGCTGCTCCTTTCTTTTGTATACCCTGACCAAAACAATTGAAATAAAATTAGTGATCTCAACTTAGGAATCTGATGTCACAATATATACTTTCGCTTATGTGTTTTCTATTTGCATCATTGCTTGAAAAGGAAGAAAGTCACTCTCTATGAACATGCAGGACTGTTTTAAGCTCAACATATCTAAGAAGAGAGGGAAATAAGTAATTCCACCTCAAAGGTGAAGAAAGGGGTACATCACCAAAGGAACATAATAAAATCAGAATTGCTTAAACCCCAGACTAGATTCTCAAGTTCAATCAAATCATTACCGTTTTAACCCAATTTGGACATCAAAACATCTTCAGTTAGCAATCCTGCACTACCACCTAACTTTAAACAAAGACTGCATTACTCAAACACCAAACAAGAACAGTGTAGATTTTTTTGGTCTTCAGAATAGAAGGATGGAAGGTCCACTGCAAAAAAATATAACCCACATTAGTTCATATTCACCACGAAAGAAACCAAACAAAGACTGGCCTTCTTCAATCTATTTATGCACTCCATACTCTTTTCACTTGGTCATCAATATTTGCATTCTATCCACGTCTCCTTTGTCATAGGAAAGAGGTAATCAAGACTTATCCCAAAGGTAGACAACTGGAATTATAGCAGCCCGGACTATACTCATGAACGACACCATCGACAACAACTAAACTAAAAGCTTCTTGCACTAGGTCAGTTTACTACAAAATTTTTGTATGTAGTTAATGCTGGGCATAGTCAGAAGAACATTTGAAATTGTTCAGAGCTATTTCAACATATTTCTATAGGGAATATGAGTGGCAAAAGGAGCAAGGAAATTAGTAATCTAAACTCTTGATGGATATTGCCTCTCACCCAGCAATGCATTGCTCAAACACCATAGAGCACCTAATAGATTGAACACGTAAAAGGATCTCGGAAGGATATAAACAACACCATGATTTCTAAATTACAGAATAAGTAGGGACCTGTGGCTAACTTGCAATACAATTGACTAGTTGAGAGGCCATTAGCTACTAGTGCTCCATTTAGAATAAATTAAATCATGCTATGTGGCTATTAAGTTCTTCCTTGATTAGAAATACAACCTTGCACTGTAGGTAGCGGACTTGCAATACAGTTGACTAGTTAAGAGGCCATTAGCTACTAGTGCTCCATTTAGAATCAATTAAATCATGCTTTGTGGCTATTAGTTTATAATTCTGTTTCGAACTACCCATGAGAGAGACACGGATAGAGGGAGAGGATGGAGAGAGGATTAGAAGTGGCCTCAGATTAAACTGAACCTAATCCAGCAGAACACTCGCACCTCAAATGCTGCACCTTTACACTAACCTCAAACAAAAATTCACCCCTTTCTTTCACACCCTGTAATCCCAACCTCAGATTAACCTAAGTCTAATGTAGCAGCAACACTCACATCTCAAATGGTGCATATTTACACTAACCTCAAATGCAAACTCATCCCCTTTCTTCCATACCCTATAATCCCAACCTCATATTCTGATAGAAAGCGGAACACTAAGATTTGCAAACATTAAGAGAGAAAACCACGAATTCAAGAGACCCACCTTGACATCTTTCAGGACCAGATCAAGCCTAGCCTTAGGATTCTGATAGAAAGCGGAACCCCCACCCGCATTCCTAATCTCCCTCAAATGCCCCAAGTAATTATAACTGTCGTCCGGAAGAATCTCCCTCCGATGGTAGCCGGCAAAGTGAAGATGGTGATGGGCTTCCAGAAATCGCCGAAGCCGCCGTTGCACGTCAAGACCGAGCTCCCCGAGCATGAGGTCGTCCCAGAGACAGCCTTCCTCGTCTAGGTGCCAGAGGGCCTGATCTACTCCAAGAACCCCGAGATTGCCAAGTCGGTGAGGCGAATCGAAGAGCTGGAAGCGTTGAACGAGAGGATGAGTCGCGAACTGGAGGTGTGTAGCCGGTAAAGTGAAGATGGCGGCCCCTCAGTCTAGAGCAGAGCTCACGCAGGACATGCTCTGTCGCCGTCGCCGTCGCCGTCGTAGAAGGAAGAGGGACGAAGGAGAGACTTGCAGAAGAAAGGGGCTTTGTCCCTCAATCGGTCACCATCGTCGTCACTGTTGTCGTCCCTGCCGTCGTCGTCGTCGCAGTCGCCGTCGCCATTGAGAGAACTTAGACGGAAACCGATAAAAACCAAGAGACACGAGAGGACTGAGAGACGGGAGTCAAGAGAGAACCGAATTAGATTTGATTTTATCGGTTTGTGCCTTTGTGGTTTGGTTTTCGGTTAATCGAACCGATAAAATTTTTTTGGTTTTTGATGAAAACCGAACCGAATAAAAAAAATCAAATTTTTTGGTTTGCAATTCGGTTTGGTTTTCCGTTCGGGTCTTGACACCCCTAGTGCACAGCCTCCGTTGTCTGCGTTTTTCCAAACCTACTGTCCCCCTTAGGTAGTTTAGTTAATGTTTTATTTTATTTTGCATTTACTTTATTTATTTATTTTAGTTTTGTTATTTAAATTGGAACATTGGATCTCGATGTTCATTTTATAAATCTTGTAGGCATTATCTGCAGGGTTTTGCCCAAAATTATTGTAATTATTAATTTGATTCGTAAGACGTCGAATCATTTTTTTTAATTATCCTAAATTTTGGGGCATTTGATAGTATTTTAATTATTAATCATTATAATTATTAATTTGATTCATAAGACTTCGGATCAGATTTTTAATTATTCTGAATATTTTTTTATGTCATGATGTTTAGGGTTAAAGTAATTGTTAATTTAACTCGTAAGACAATATGTTATTTTTTCGATTATTTTAATCATTTATTTGTTGAATATCTTGATTGTTTAGATATAATTGCTTGTCTTGGAAAAACACTAAAAAAAACATAAAAAATCAAATCAAATCTTGCATCAGAGTGTGTTGGTTTAATAAATTAGGGTTGCATTTTAAATTTGCACGTTTAGATGATTTTTGAAATAGATTAGGGTTGGATAAAAAATACTATTTTAAAATAAGGTCTTAGATAATGTTTGCACATTTAATAATATCATCTTTTTTTTTTAATAAAAAAATATAGTTTTCTAAGATAGGATAGGGTTTAAGTCAAATTAATTCCTAAAATAAATTAGAAAATTATTCATTTTAGATAGTTTAATTAGGGTTTTTATTAATTCCGATTTTCAATAAAAAATACAAAAATATTAGGTGCATGTCAAACAATTTGCATAATAGGGTCATTTAATTAGAAATAGTTTGTTAGTAAAGTTAGGTCATGTAGTTAAATGCATGTCTTATGATAAAGTTCTAATTAAAAGAAAAACCCAAAAAAATGCTTGCTTTGTGTGGTTATTATTTTTTTTTTTAGCAATTTGTTTGATTTATTGAGTGTTTAATAATGATTAAGCACCCGTGTGATCACCGTGATCACCTTATTGCATGATATTTATTTAGGTTAAAATAAATCTTAGCTGCTTGCAAAAATATTTAAAAAAAGAAAAGAAATGGTACCCAAAGGGCATTAGAAAAGTCTAATGTAACCAAATCCCCGTACCCTTAATCTCTAATTCATAGGAGTAAAATAATTCTCCAATTATTTTACTTAGGTGTCTAATCGACTTACTATAAACTGATTAATGATGACTCCTAGCTAATAATCTTTTGCATCTTAAATATTTGAACCTTAAGTCGCGAATTAGTATAGGCTTGAGAGAGCTTGGGCTAAATTTAAAGATTTAGTAGTCCATTAGCCTAAACCTTAGTAGTGCACCCAGAATTTAGCTCGTGACAACTTGGCGACTCTGCTGGGGAATTTTGTTAAAACACTTAGTGGACTTAGGCCAGTTTTTCTTTTTCTTTTAAAAATATTTTGTTTGGCAGCGAAGATATAAGGTATGTCCCTAACATTTCTAAGGTGTTAAATGTTCATGCAGATGAGAGGTATGAGGGGAGTAGTCTTTTCTAATTCTTGTCTTGTAGGAAGATGTGAGATGAATGGTTTATTTTTTCTAATTAGAAGTGTTGTTTGCATTTAAACTGTTGTGCATATTTTATTGCTTTTAGCACTACACTATTGCACACACAATTTGCGGTCAGACCTAGGCTGCGATAGGATTTTTAGGATGGTGTTGAGAATGATACTTTCTCCAAAGCGAGACTACTACGTAGAGGTTGACCTTCTTTTCCCCATTTTTTTTTATGGTGTCAGATGTGTTTGTTCATATCCACGAGACTGAGTGATTATTGGACATTCCATTCGACTGAGCCGGAGTTACGAGGACCTGATACGTTAATGCGAGACTGCAACGGTTATATCATCCTCTTATCTCCACTTTGTTAAGCCACCTAGATAGAAATCGAGCCTCACACTTCATGCATGTGTCTATGTGATTGTCATCCATTTCTAGTAAAAGTAAGTTGTCTGAATTTTCATTTCGCAACTTACTTACTTACTTCATTGTAATTTTCATCAGTTCATGACAAGGTTTTGTCTTAGTCTTGTTTTATATGTGATAGGGAAAATCGTCGTACTATTCATTTCCGCTTTTGAGGTTTAAGATGATGCCATATGGTCTTGGAAGAAGGGGTCAAGGCATTTGAAACCCCATTGAAGCCCGTCAAAGGTCCCGTTTTGCTAGATTAGGACACAATGGGAGAAGTGGAGAAAACTCTGGAGGATAGAGACAAGAAAGGAAAAACTCACCACCTGAGCAGGGGCAAGGGAGGCAAGACTCATTACCTCCCAACATTCGTGAGACATTCCCTGACCCTTCGAGAATGATGCAATATGGAGTGGAAGTGATGGACACCTTGGGGCAGCCAAGTGGCAAATTCGACTATAATGTAAAGTACTCGGCTCCCCCCAGCTTTTGCATTGACCTTCGTGACATTATCCTAGATCGAAGGGGGTGGCATGGACGATTCAGCACCTCCAAAGACAAAGAACCCTGATGATGCACTAAAAGGAATCACGAGTCTGTTCGATGACTTCCTTATAAGTGCCATTGACAAAGGACAATCTAAAGAAATGGGCACCTGTCCATAAGAGTAACTCATATGTTGTTCTTGCACACTCTCCTGCGTGGGATTTTTATCGCCAGGAAATGTTTTCAATTTTTTCTTTCCTTTTAGGGATTGAGCATTGCATTTACCATTTAATAAATGTAATTCGATTGATGAATATCAATAAAATTACAAGTTTTGAAGACATGATGGAGTATGCCAAACTAATCCAATGACGATATCCAATAATGAAAAGAAAATATCATCCACGGAGAAATCCTAAGGACTGGGCTTCTTCATACTTCCTCGTCAAAAATTCCAAAAAAAAAAAAGAATAAGAAAAATCATAATTTTTGAAGATATTTCCAAAAGCATGCATAGGTTAGCTCTGTTTAATTTTTTGACTCATTTACTTCATGTTTTAGAGCATTAATTTCTTAGTCTGATGAAAAAGTATCTGAAAAAGGCACAATAGGTTGCAATTGGCCAAACTGTTAAGAGCACATTTCTAAAAGAGTTAATATGACAGATTGGGGATACGACAGATTTTGATAGTGACATGACTGAAACAAAATCTCGATTCGAGCCAAAATAGATGTGCAATTTGAATTTATTTGATGTTGCTTAATATCCTATTCATGCACATTCTCTTGTGCAAGGGCAAAAGAAAAATTGGAATGTTCTTCAAATCAAAGATCGGAGTTCCAATATCAGTTGATTAATTTATGTGTCCATTCCTGTTCAAATAAGGGGCAATTCATGGACAACCATCTCTACAAATGTCTCTCGACACTCAACATTCTAACATATCTTGAAAGGACTATTCATGTTGAATGACATTCTTGACAGTTCATAAAATGCTTGAAATCTTTCAAAGGGAAATTTCTACACAACAGTTTTACTTGCTTAATTCACCAATTCTAGTGATGATTGTCAACACAGGCCAATTTAATGAATGATGTGGAATGAATTGAGCATACTAAATGAGACAAGTCGGGATGAAGAAAGGTAAACCCTATCCTACACACAGTCCCCTATTCATATACTTGTGAGATGAGTGTAGGAAGGTTCATATTCACAAGGTAAAGAGTTCTCTCGCAAAAGATACGACAACCGAAATGATGGGGGGCATGTTTATTTCTCTACCTCACATACTATAGATGATCCATTGCTTAACCCCTTTTAGCCTTATACACTTGTGAAAATTCTTTTCAAATTACTCCTTTCAAGAACCACCCCACATCAGGGTAAATTGGAGGTAAAACAACACCATAAGGTGGAGAAAATGAAAATAAATTTTCTTGCTCTCACTTGCATCAATTTTCAAGTCGTGCTATTACATTGAATTCATGTGGTAATTTAAGTGCCTTAGGATGACGAATAACATTTCTTTCTCTATTCTACATACTTATATCCTTTGCATAGCCCACTTAAGCCTACAATTTCTTTTCTTCAAACCTAGTTGATGATCATCCCTTACATTAGGGTAAGGCAATAGGTAGGTGAAGACTCTTGAAAAGATCAAGCATCATTGAAAGTGTAATTGCTTAACGCATGCATTGTGCGCAAGAATTGAAATTAAAATAGAACTTAAGGGCATGAAAAAGCAGTGTGCTTGGTAAAAACGAGGCCAATGCCCATGAAGAAAAGTGAAGAAAAAAAGCATGAGAACTTGAGGCATGAAAAAGTAATGTACCTAGTAAAAGCAAGGCCAATGCTTAGATGACTATTAGTTGCAAAAAATTGTATCCCAATGGAGCAGTACTCAAGGAGTCAAGATCAATAGTGCATTTATAATGACAATCCCTAGTGAAGGGAAATTGGTGGCAATGTCAAGATGATCATCGACTTTCAGCATTATACATATCTTTAAGCCTAATAATCTTTCATTTCTCAACCCATGAACCCAACCTACGTTACTTCCTTTGCAAAGTCTCTTTTGATTATGGCACTTGAATTAATGTAGGAGTTCATATGTTTATAAGTATCACTTGAAGAAGTGCGGACATGATTATTTCTTTTTCATTTTACAAGGTTCTTGACTTGTAAACCCAGAAATGACTACGGAGTTGTTCTTTCAATAGCCTTGACTTAAAGAGTACAATTGTTAAGCCATTGACCAAGCCTACAGTACGGTCTCTGTTAAAAACCTCTCAGATTGGTAAGGTCGTACTGCTTACGAGAATACTCGGACCCCTATCGATATGGTGAGATGGAGTGATTCTTCTAAAATAACTCTTTCGAATTAGAGTGAGTGAAAGTCCTTTTTAACTGAAAGTCTCTCATTTAGTACTCTTAGGAAATCCATGTCATGAGTGAAAATTGTCTTGAATGATAATTCTCTCTAGTGGAAATTTGGGTGATGTAAAGGTCATTATGCATGAACCCCGATTGAATTGATAAATACTTCAGTGGATTTTGAAGTGTGCATTTCAGAATAACCTTAATTCCTTATTTCTTTGGTAAATGCATTTTTACTCAAAATCATGTCTGACAGGTATTGTTTTCTCAAAGATCTAAGAGCTCCTGACATTCAGGTTCCTTTCAGAATGCCTCGTGATATTAGAAGATGAGAAACCATCATGAACATTCAAGGTGCATTATTGATGTTCCAAAATTTATTCCTACCAAGAGGTGAGAGGCCTCCATAAGATATCTAAGTTCCATAAGACATATCCTCAAGAATAAAAAATATCACCAGGTAAGTATATCTCTATTTATACTGGGCGACTGTAAAAAGGTACGGGTCTTAGAAAAGCAGTTTCCTTACAAAATCGTGTTATTATTCCACGGTTTCTAGACATGTAGTACCAACTATCTCGAATTGCTTTACCCTCTTTGAAGGTAACTTATTCCAGGTAGGTTCTTTTATTATTTGTATCAGCATTTTCATGCATCATATAAATTGCATTTCAAAATGGGATTCATTTTTCAGAAAAAGAAAAAAAAGAATTCATTTTCCAACAAAAATCATTTAATGCATGTGCATTACCAAAATTTAGGTTTCAATTTATCTTTGAAAGTAACTTGTACGAGCTTACCTTTAAAGAGAGACAGCTGTTGACATCTAAATTTTTATATAAAAATTAGGTTAATTTTTACCTCTAAAAAAATAAAATAAAATTGCATAGCATATAATTTTAGGCGTACTTGATATATTCAGTAAATCTTTTATATATTCAAACAATATATTTCGAGAGGTATATTTTGTTAAAAATTGGAAGATTTTGATGGGATATATATTTGGCATTAATCTTCGGGTAATATGCATTTTCGACTTAATAAAAGAAATATCAAATCTTTTAATTGTCGATGCGCGTGAACCAAGGAAATAAAATGAAATAAAATCGTAAAGATGACGCCTTGGCCACGCAAGATGCAATCGAAAAGAGGAAGGAAGTTTTGCTTCTTCCATATGTGGACTCAATTCGTTGCATATAAAAAGGGGGGCGCACAAGAGAGGAGGGGAGGAAAATTAGTGAAAAATTCGCGCGAAAAAATTCGTGCAAAAAAATTCGTGCAGAGGAGAGAATTCGTGATAAAAGGAGGGTTTATTTTTCTTCGTTCAAAATTGAGGAAAAGAATTCTTTTGTGGGAAAGAAAAGTCAAAAGGACAATTGACTTTTGCAAGAGAGTACAGCAGAGAGAGAGAGAGAGAAAAAAAAAAAGGATGTGAGAGAAAAAAAAGAGAGGAAAAGTAGCGACTGTTCATCTCCTTCGTGAGTCCCTGCCGGTGTCGCCGTTGCCACGCCTCCTCTGACCGCCGTTGCTCCTGCACCCCTGCGCAACCTGACGCCGTTGCCACTCACCACCGCCCAGACAGCCTCCGCTTGCGCACCGAGCGACCTCCGCGTCTCCGTGCCCGCACCAGTAGCGCCGGACGCTAGAAGCCCCGACTCCGACGCCCCTGCTTCGCTTCCACTGGTAGCGCTTGATGAACCACGCCACCTCCGCTCCGCTCGACACCGCGAGCAGCGACCTGCTCGCCTCCACTTGCAGCGCCGCTCGAACGCCGCCCCCGCCTGTGCCTTTGCTCGACAATCGCGCCAGCAGCTCGCCCGCAATCCGACGCCCATGGCCAGCCTCCACCTCTGTCCTCAGCAACCACCCGACGCCGCACCTCCGTTCTGCCGCAGCCCGCGTCGTCACCGTCGCCGCTTGCCGGTTCGCCCGACGCCCACCGGATCTGCCTTCGCCCGACGCCGCTCGAACATCGCGCACACCCCCTGTCGTCTGCGTTTCTCCAAACCTGCTGTTCACCTTTTGTTTTTTGTCTTTTGTTTTTGGTCAGTGCTGTGAGCCTGTGACAGCACTACACTAAATAAGATGGGCAAAAAGAACAGAATATTGGAGATTTCCACAACGGCAAGCCCTTGCTTCTCCGACAGGTCCACCTCCTCGCCCGCCACCGCCTACCATTGGAACATCCACACCAAGTTCGCCACAAAGTAATCGAAGTACAGCATCGCAAGCCCATGCCCGGGACAGATCCTCCTCCCCACCCCCAAACGGTATTGGAAAGGAAAATATATTGGAAGAAAGGCAGCTGTGATATGCTTTTATTTAGGCCGTTTACTTAGGAAGTCTTGTGTGCATATCTTTTTTTTTTTCATTTATTGCGTTGTCCTTGTATTTTTGGTAGTTTAACCTAATTAGGAGATTGTTTGATAGCTATATCTTCTTGTATATATGTTACGTTTCTATGGTAATGAAGGACAGAATTCTCATTCCAAAATTCCTCAGTTCTTTTACATGGTATCAGAGCCATGGCTGATGGAAAAAAAAAGTGAGGAGAGTTCTGGAACGGACAAGAAAACCTCTAGCGCTTACACACTGAATTCGAATGACAACTCGGGTAACATGATTACCCAAGTTTAGTTGAAGGGCGAGAATTATGAAGAATGGGCGCGAGCTATGCGGACTGCATTACAAGCCAAGAAGAAATATGGTTTTATTGATGGATCTGTTAAGCAACCAGCAGATGATTTCCTGGAACTTGAAGATTGGTGGACAGTTAATTCCATGTTGGTTTCTTGGGTGTTTAATACCATTGAACCGACACTTAGCTCGACTATCTCTCACATGGAGAATGCGAAGGATTTGTGGGAGGATATCAAACAAAGATTCTCAATTGGGAATGGTCCACGGATGCAACAACTGAGATCGGATTTTGCCAATTGTAGGCAGAATGGTCAACTCATCGTGTCCTATTTCGATAAACTCAAAATCTTGTGGGATGAAATAAATAACTATGATTAGATACCAATGTGTGTTTGTACAGGTTGTAGATGCAATTTTACGATTGAATTGGAAAGAAAGCGTGAAGAAGAGAGAGTTCATTAGTTTTTGATGGGCTTAGATGAAGAAGGATATGGAACGGTGTGTGCTAATATTTTGAGCACTGAACCTTTGCCTAATCTGAATCGTGTCTATGCTATGGTTGTCCAGCAAGAGTGAGTGCGAACTATGACACGAACCAAGGATGAAAGAGGCAATCCCATGAGTTTTGCAATTCGAGCAGGTGGTCAAAATTCAAGGGGGAGGGGGAAAGATAAAATCTCGTTTTGTTTTAATTGCAACCGAGAGGAACATGATGCTGAAAGTTGTTTCCAGCTAATAGGATATCTAGAATGGTGTGGTAATAGACCACGTGGAACCTTTGCTAGACAAGGTAGTGGTCAAAAGCATAATAATAGAGGTGGACGTAACAATGGAGGAGGTGCTCGTGCCAATGTCTCGCAGGCAACTAGAGTTGATGGTGGGCGAGGAGTTGTGACGGATTCAGATCGAAAGGGTCTTAGTGGATTAAATGATGAGCAGTGGGCAACTTTATTGGGAATGTTAAGTTCTCATCAGAATGGTGGCCATGAGAGGCTGACAGGTAAATAGAGTATTTTTCCTTGGATTATTAATAGAGGAGCTTCCCACCATATGATAGGAACGTTGGCGTTTTTGAGAGAATTGCATGATATTGTGCCATGCTTAGTCGAGTTACCTGATGGAGAAAAGACCATGGTAATGAAAGAAGGAACTGTGTTGCTTGGAGGAGACTTGAAATTGTGATGAGTTCTCTTTGTGCCAAATTTGAAATGCAATCTGATTTATGTATCACAACTTCTTAATGATTCAAATTTGGTTATTCAACTCACTAACAAAATATGTGCTATACATGACCTAAATTCGAGGAACCTGATTGGAGCAGGTAAGCAACGCGAGGCGCTTTACTTTCTCAAGGGAGTGACTTCAGTACATGCTTGCACAATGGCTGATATGGAATCCTTTGAGCTTTGGCATAAAAGAATGGGTCATCCTTCTTCTAAGGTGGTGGAGTTAATTTCAGAAGCTGGCAAAATGGTTAGGAAAACCAATAAAACTTGTGAGGTTTGTTTTAGATCAAAACAAACAAGAGAGACCTTCTTTTCTAGTGACAATAAAGCTAAAGATTGTTTTGAATTGATACATTATGATTTGTGGGGACCTTATAGAGTTCCAACTTCATGCGGAGCAATTTATTTCTTAACAATTGTTGATGATTACTCTTGTGCTGTGTGGATATATTTGCTGAATGGAAAACAAGGAAGTGGCTTGTGTTCTTAGGAAGTTTATTGCGATGGTTAGATGCCAATTCGAGAAAAATGTGAAAATCGTTAGAAGTGATAACGGAAGTGAATTTTTGTGTTTGAAAGAATATTTTGATGAACATGGGATTTTGCATTAGACTTCTTGTGTTGGAACACCTCAACAAAATGGCCAAGTAGAAAGAAAGCATCCACATATCCTTAATGTTGCAAGAGCTTTGCGTTTCCAAGCAAATTTACCCATAGAATTTTGGGGAGAATGTGTACTTGTAGCTAGGTATTTGATAAACAAGACTCCATCTATATTATTGAATGGTAAAACCCCATATGAGATTATTTTTGGCCAACCTCTTTCTTACAAACATATTCGGATTTTTGGTTGTTTGTGCTATGCGCATAATCAGAATCGGGATAACGATAAATTTGCTAGTAGAAGTCGTCGGTGTGTTTTTGTTGGTTATCCGTTGGGAAAGAAGGTGTGGAGATTGTATGATTTAGAAGCTGGTGAATACTTTGTATCAAGAGATGTAGTGTTTGCTGAAACATAATTTCCATATGCTAATGAGAAAACTGTAATTGATGGACTCATTAAAAATAGAGTTATGGAGTTGGGTGATGAAGTTGATGATTTAGAAAGTGACTTGAGAGAGGAGCACGTCGAAAGTGTAGATAGAGAAAATGAGGTGAATCATGAAATGGAGGAATTGATCCACACAAACAATGAGGACGTGGAAAGAAGTGAAGTTGTCGAAGAGCAGTTAGGCAGGAGACAAAGGGTCAAGCAACCGTCTGTTCGTTTGAAAGATTATGTGACAAACATCATCAGAATAAGCCCCTCGACATGCTCATCTGCCCAATTCGATTCCTCAGGTACGCCTTATTCTATAGCACATTATGTGAGTTATGATTTTTTTTTTTTTTTGCACAATACTGGTGTTTCTTGGTAGCAATTACTGCAAGACATGAACCAAACTCTTATGCGGAAGCAATTAAAGATGAACGGTGGAGAGAGGCCATGAGTAAAGAAATACAAGCTTTAGAAGATAATGGCACATGGACAGTTGAAAATTTGCCGCCTGGGAAGAAAGCAATTAGAAGCAAGTGGGTGTATAAATTTAAGTACAATTCTGATGGAAGCGTTGAACGATACAAAGCGTGGTTGGTGATACTAGGAAATAAACAAGTTGAAAGCATAGATTATCAAGAGACTTTTGCTCCTATGGCAAAAATGTGCACTGTATGCACCTTTCTTGTCGTTGCGGCTGCAAAGAATTGGGAACTTCATCAGATGGACATTCAAAATGCTTTCTTACATGACAATTTAGAGGAAGAGGTAGATGCTGCTTGGATTTGTCTCTCAATCATCAGGGAAGGTATGTAGACTTTGGAAATCTCCATACGGTTTGCGGCAAGCACCTAGATGTTGGTTTGCGAAATTGGCTGCATCTTTGAAAGCTTATGGATTTCAACAGTTATATTCAGATTACTCCTTGTTCACTTTTCGAGTTGGGACTGCTCAATTGAATGTGCTTATTTATGTTGATGATCTCATTATCTCCAATAATGATATTTCCGCTATGCAAAAGTTCAAGAACTATTTAAGTCGTTGTTTTCATATGAAAGACTTGGGGAAACTGAAATTTTTCTTGGGGATTGAAGTGGCGAGAGATTCATATGGTATTTTCTTATGTCAACATAAGTATGTGTTGGATATGATTTCTAAGGTCGGATTGCTGGGTTCCAAGCCGGCTAAAACTCCTCTTGAACAAAATCACAAGCTGGCCCTTACTGAGAGTGATGATGTAGACAACCCTGCTCAGTATAGGCGCCTAGTGGGTCGGCTTATTTATCTAACAATAACTCGACCTAAATTGTCTTATTGTGTGCATATTCTTGCACAGTTCATGCAGCGGCCAAAGAAAGCTCATTGGGAGGTAGCTGTGAGAGTTCTGCGTTATTTGAAAGGAAATCTAGGTCAGGGTATTATGTTGTGTACCAATTGTGACCTCAAATTGTCTGCTTACTACGACTCTGATTGGGCTAGTTGTCCTTTGACGAGACGATCTTTGACTGGTTACTTTGTTCTTTTGGGAGAATCGCCTATCTCATGGAAGACTAAGAAGCAATGCTGAATATAGGTCTATGAGTACTACAGTTTGTGAACATAAGTGGTTGAAAGGATTATTGGATTCTCTTGGTGTGGCACATTCACAACCTATGCACCTGTATTGCGATAGTCGAGCAGATTTACATATAGCTGCCAATCTTGTTTATCATGAGCTTACTAAGCATATTGAAGTGGATTGTCATTTTATTCGTAATGAGATACTTAGGGCGCGCATGACAACCATTACTTCCAAATAGTTTTAATGCAAAATAGATTTTTCTATTTCTATTTCTAGAAGAGTTTCTAAGTAAAAATAACCGTTTGATAACGACACAGAATTTCTTCCTTTTGAACGGCGGCGGCGATTTGCGACGACCTTTAATATAAAAAATAAAAATAAAAATGATTTAGTAAAAAAAAAAGAATAAAATAAAATAAATCATAAAAAATAAAATAAAAAATAATTTATTTTAAATAAAAATATCATTTTATTTTAAAATAAAAATATCCTTAAAAATAAATTTATTTTATTTATTCTATTTTATTTTATTTTACGAATAAATTTATTTTAAAATGAATAAAAATAAAAAATAAAAAAAAATATTTGGCAAAACACTCAAGGCAAATAAAAATAAATTTATATTTATTTATCATAAATAAATTATTTTTAATAAATTTAATAAATTTATTTTTAATAAAATAAAAATAAAATGATAAATAAAATGATTATATTTATTTTATTTATTTTTATTTTTAATAAAATGAGGAGAGGCGGAGGAGGAGGAGGAGGCGAGACGTAGAGGAGATGAGGGAGGACTTACCGAAATTAGGATTTAGTGAGAGAAATTATTTTTGATTTTTCTTCTAGAAATCAGAAGTAGAAAATTTTAGCTTTTGATTTCTCTTCCAAACCTATTTCTGGAATAGAAATCTATTCCGAAATAGAAAAGCTGAATAAGTTTATCAAATGGATTTCTCTTCCGGAAACAGTGCGGAATAGAAAAACTATTTTTGAACAGAAAACTATTTCTGGAACAGAAATTTTTGGTTGTCATGCACCCCCTTAATGGTAACATTCAAATAGATTATGTACGAAGTTCAATACAGCTAGCTGATATCTTCACGAAGGCGTTGGGAAATGATCAATTTAACTTTCTTCTTCGCAAGTTGGGCATTCGAGATCCCATGCTCCAACTTGAAGGGGGTATTGGAAAGGAAAATATATTGGAAGAAAAGCTGCTGTGATATACTTTTATTTAGGCCATTTACTTAGGAAGTTTTGTGTGCATATCTTTTTTATTCATTTATTGCGTTGTCCTTGTATTTTTGGTAGTTTAGCCTAATTAGGAGATTGTTTGATAGCTGTATCTTCTTGTATATATGTTACATTTCTGTGGTAATGAAAGACATAATTCTCGTTCCAAAATTCCTCAATTCTTTTACGAACGGCATCATCTTTATCTCCTTGCTTCCCCCGATGTCAAACTCACCGGCTTCTCCACCACCGCCCCAATTCAAGAACCTCTCTGGCTTGAACATCATCGGGTCCTCCCAGACTTCCGGATCCCGACCCATCTCCAACACCATAAAGTTGATGGTCCGTCACAGCGTGCGCCAACAAAAAGTGCCCTGGCGGCGCAATCCCTCCAGCACCACTGCCTTCACGTAGCCCATCCTCCGCGGGTCCTCCTCCTTCACTTGTTCTGCCCCTTGTCCCACGACTGATTTGACTTCATCGTAGAGCCTCTCTTGGATTTGTGGGTACTTGACCAGGTTGGCCATGATCCACCGCAGCGCCGTGGACGTCGTGTCGGTGCCAGCATTGAGGAACTCCGAGCAAATTCTCGTCATCTTGTCGTCCTCCAGCTTCCTCTTCTCCTCCGGCAGCTCCAGGTCCAGGAGCGCGTCCAAATAAGATAAAATCCATTCACCGTCGCCGTCATTCCCGTCCTCCTTGACTTTGCTCAGTTGCTCTCGCTTGGCTTTGGATCGAGCTTGGACAAGCGGAACAAGGAGGCCTTTCCAATTCTCGAGGAGCTCGTGGAATTCCTTCCACTGCTTCCGGAACACCAGCTTGCTCAGCTGCGGCCAGAAATTGAGCTTGTTGAACCACCGCAGGCGCAGTAGCCGTGGCTGAACCTCCTCAAATTAAAAGAAGTATAACTACAGGAAGACATGACAAACACCATTGAATGAAAATGACGTCAAATAGAAGTTTTTATAATATAATTCATTGGAAAACGTTAGTATACAATTAAAATAAGTAAAATGGTACTATTAAAGAAAAACAAGAATAAATGTAACTAGACGGCCCGGTACCAATCACGAATTCATATTTTAAGAACCTAAGAAAAAGAACGATGTAGAATACTGAAATTTTTCCACAATGATATCGGGTCAATTTTTTAACTTTGTTAAAATTCAAGCAAAGACGCTTTCCCCCCATAATCACTACACTAGGCAACAACTTCACTGTAGAGATTATCAATTCATTAATAAGCTTGAAAGCGGCATCTTTTGATGTGGAGAAGGATGAACATGCCGGCTACGTAAACATTGATAAATTCTTAAAAATTTCGGGTCGACCTAAGGAACACTAAATTGATTGTGCGACGTTTCGGGCATTCCTTGTCGCTGGTTAGGACAGTAACTGTCCAAGTTACCTCAGTATGGGAGAGAGAGAGAGAGAGGGAGAGAGAGAGAGAGAGAGAAATTAAAAGATGAAATCTCACGGGAGTCAACGTCAAGATGTGTGTCCATGCCTAATCATACCCGAGAGAGAGAATACGTAATTCATTTATTGAGATGGCAACTGTCCATAAAGATTTATCGTAATTCAGGTTCCCCAATTCTGGGGACAAATCTGAGCCCTCAAGGGGTTCTTCATCACTGTGGTGAACTCCTCCTTCTCCGACAGGTCCACCTCCTCGCCGGCTACCACCCGCCACTGGAATAGCCACACTAAGTTTGCTACGAAGTACTCCAGCTGCAGCATGGCAAGCCCGTACCCGGGACACATCCTTCTCCCCACCCCAAACGGCATCATCTTTATCTCTCTGCTCCCCCTGATGTCGAACTCGCCAGTTTCTCCTTCACCGCCCCCTCCGCAAATCAAAAACCTCTCGGGCTTGAACGCCCATTGGGTCTTCCCAGACTTCCGGGTCCCAACCCATCTCCGCCACCATGAAGTCGATGGTCCCGTCCTTGGGGATCACGTACCCGCCCAGCTCCGCGTCCTGTGTCACTGCGTGCGGCAACACGAAGTGCCCTGGCGGATGGCGGCGCAGACCCTCCAGCACCACCGCCTTCAAGTAGCCCATCCTCTGCAAATCCTCCTCCTTCACATGCTCCGCCCCTTGTCCAACGACTGATTTGATTTCATCGTAGAGCCTCTGCTGGATTTCGGGGTACTTGACTAAGTTGGCCATGATCCACTGCAGCGCTGTGGATGTTGTGTCAGTACCGGCGTTGAGGAACTCCGAGCAGAGGCCCATTATCTCACCCTCCTCCAGCTTCCTCTTCTCCTCCGGCAGCTCCAAGTCCAGGAGCGTGTCCACATACGACATGATCCAATCGCCGTCGTCGTCGTTCCCGTCCTCCTGTGCTTTTCTCAGTTGCTCTCGATTGGCCTTGGATTGAGCTCTGATGAGCGGGATGAGGACGCGTTTCCGACACTCCCAGAGCTCGTTGAACTCCTTCCACCGCTTCCGGAACACTAGCTTGGTCAGCCACGGCCAGAAATTGAGCACGTTGAACCGCCGCAGTTCCAGCAGCAATTTTCTCTGAGCCTCCATGATCTGCTTTATCTTCTTTTCTTCGAGCCTATCTCCGAAGCACATGAGGACTAGCAAGAAAAACATGGCGTACTGGAAGTGGTCGACGACGCGGACAACACCACCAGGCTGGGATTTAAGCTCCCCCACGAGGATGTTGAGGACCCAAGCGCGGGCGTGGGAGTAGGAGCGCACGCGGGAGGGATGGAGGATCTCCGCCGTGAGGTTCCGGCGGAGGAGGCGCCAGGTGGGACCGTAGAAGGTGGAGCTGATGTTGTGCTGGTTGGCGGAGAGGACGCGGATGGTGGGTAGGGGCGGCGGGCGGTCGGCGAAGACAGCACCGCAGTGGACGAGGGCCTCGTGGGCAAGTGCCCTGGAAGAGACGAAGACGGTGGGGTGGGAACCGAGGTGGAGGGTGACCATCGAGCCGTGGCGGGCATGGAGGGAACGAAGGACGGGCTCGAGCTCTGAGGATGACTTGCGGAGCCATAGGAAGTTGCCGATGACGGGGAAGGTGAGGGGGCCTGGCGGGAGGCTCTTCTTCTCAGGGGAGGAGGAGAGGAGGTTGGCAGCGGCTCTGAGAAGGGCGGCGACGAAGAGGGTGGCGAGGATGAGGAACCAAGGATCCATCTTTCCCCGGACAGACTTTCGAGGATGACCATATTAAAGTCTTGCAAATAAGGGTGGAACCATTTGGGGTCTAACGAGCACCCAGGTACATAAAATAAGTAATCATAAATTTTTTTTTTTTTTAAATTTACGAATCTCGATACCTATTTGAAATGGTGAATCTAGCGAAGCTTTCAATCTAGCGAAGCTTTCAATCCAACAAGAGGTATAAGACAAGTTGACCCCCTTTGACTTTATCTTTTCATTATAATGGCCAATGTCTTATCCCACATGGTGAATAATGCTATAATGGATGGAAGTTTAAAGGGAATCAAACTGAATCCTCATTGTCCTATCCTATCCCATCTATTCTTTGCGGATGATGCCATTTTCTTCTTGGATGGCACAATTAGGGAAGCTTAGAACCTAGTCAACTTATTGAATTGCTATTATTTTGCTTATGGCCAGTCAGTTAACCTCAACAAATCTGGTGTCTTTTTCGGGGCAAGCTGTCCACAAGAGTTAAAAAGAAATATAGTATCTGAATTGAGAGTTCCTATATTGGAGAAAATTAGAAAATACTTAGGGATACCATCTGATTGGGGTCAAACTAAAAGATAAATGTTTGATTGGATCACAGCAATGGTCGAAAGAAAACTGGAGGGATGGAAGGAGCAATTAATATCGAAGGCGGGTAAAGAGGTGCTGATTAAGATGGTACTCCAGGCATTACCACAATATGCCATGAATATCTTTAAAATACCTATCTCTATATGCAGAGCAATTGAAAGAAAAATCTTAGCTTTCTGATGGAAGCAAAATGCAAAACAAAGAGGTATTCATTGGAAGAGTTGTGAATTCTCAAAGATGAGGAGCGAACAAGGAGGAATGGGATTTAAAGATTTGGTGGAATTTAACAAGGCTATGCTGGGGAAACAAGCCTGGAGATTAAATCAAGCTCCAGAGGCCTTATGGAGCAGAATTTTTAAAGGCCTCCATTTCCCTAATGGTAATATATGGACTGCAAAAAGGGGAGCTAGACCATCTTGGGGTTGGTAGAGTCTCCTTATAGGTCAAGATGTCCTAGAATTTGATATGAAATGGGAGGTAGGGGATGACAAATCTATCAATTTAAGGGAAGATCGTTGACTATTGTTCGGAAAGATTGGAGGATCGGCGAATCAAAATGATCCTAAGCTGGTGGCATATATTATAGATCCAATTGTACATGCATGGAAGAGTCAACTCATAAATGCTCTCTTCGATAGTAATATTTCAAAGGAAATTCAGGCAACCCCCCTCAACATAATTCTTAGATCCAACCGTCTAATCTAGACAGGGCATATCTCGGGGCATTACAAAATCAAAAGTGGGTATCATAGATTATGAGAAGCTAATGCAATAACCACAGCAAATCAGGGCATCCTCTTCATACCACGTTCCAAAACGTTTATGGACAAAAATTTGGAATCTACAGACTTATCCCAGAATCAAACATTTTATGTGGAGCCTATGCAATGAAGGTCTTCCTACCAAAACCAATTCACACCGGCGAAACATCATACCTAAGCCAATATGCCCCTTTTGTCATCAATTTCCAGAATCATTCGAGCACCTCTTCATGCTATGCCAGTGGACAAAAGAAATATGGTTAAATTATAGCGTCGACATAGATGTCTCTCCAATGTCTACCACACGAACTGATAAATGGGTAAGCGACTATCTCCTATCTGGGATCTCGGCATACCAAAAGGCAATCTTTGCGTATCTTCTCTGGCTAATATGGAAGGCCCGCAATGCTCTATTATTTCAAGGCCGCAAATCAAACCAAACTCAAATAATCAGCGAAGCATTCCTCTCCCAGCAGTTATACGAAAAATGGAATCCACGAAAGGAAATGATTACCTCTAAATAGAACGCACGGGTACCTCTAGATCCGGGCTCTTTGAAGTTAAACATTGATTGCTCTTGGCAGGGAAGGAGTTCAGAGAGCTCTATCGCCGGAATCTGCAGAGGAGCGGACGGGGTCTGCATCGCTGGCTTTGCGCAAAAGATTCGCGCCCAATTGGCTTGTACAGGCGAAACCCTAGCTATCCTTCAGGGGCTCGTGTGGCTGAAGAAGTTCCGAAGTGCTCTAACAGGAACAACTCCAAACGCATGAACTGCTCTGCCCGTGTATATCTCTAGAGATTGTCTTCAAGCGGTGGACTCCATTTTGGGCCGATAAGAACCTCCATGGGCCCCTCTTCTTTCTGTACTCGACTGTAGATAGCTGATGGCCCAAATGGAAAACGTTCATTTGAAGTTTGAACTGCGCCAAATGAACCGAGCGGCTGATTGGATCGCAAAATCTCTTCAAACCGGATCTCTTCCTAGCAATTGGGTCTCCAAGCCTCCGCATGATCTTTATCTTATTTTATGTTTAGATTTTCGTACTACTTGTAATCCACCATCTTAGTATGAATCAATGAAGTATCTTTGACAAAAAAAAAAAAATCTAAGAAAGAACCGAAAAGATGGCTGTAATTTTGAAAAGAAAACTCGAAAATGATTTCAAACTTGTTCATACCAAAAAACTATATATATATATATATATATATATATATATATATATATATATATATATATATATATCGATTTTAAATGACATAGACAACTCTTTGCGAAAGGTTGCAAAGTGAACAAATGTAACCCTTTGGAAAATGTTGCAAACTGAACAAGTATAATTTTCAAAAATATTTAATAGACAAAAGAAAACCTTTCAACTAATAAATGTTTATAAGATAATTGTACGAAATGAAATAAAAATAAAGGGGTTAGTATTAATTAAACTAGAAGCGCACAAAGTACTAAGTGCGCCTAATAATCATGCAATTATTCGCACACCTACATGTGGGTATTGTGAGATGTAACCTACACCCCCAAATCTAGTGGGACAAGGAAAAGCACATTTTATTTGTTTTACAAATAAACATCCAACAATGATTCTAAATTAATTACTAAAGTAAAGAGAATGTGTTTACCTATGATTTGCATATGTAACATAAAAAAAGGGTAATCATGGCACGGAATGTCGATTGTTGATATAACACTTGATCTACATGTGAATTAATTTAATAAGCTTTCATACGCATCCGAAGGAGAAGTTAATTAGATTACAATAAATCATACATAGATTCAGACAAGTGAATATGGATTAATCTAGAGTATATAAACGATACATTTCTAATTTTCATAGCTAAGAAAGGGTAAAAGCCACTAAAATCCCTAAACTTTGCTTCATGTAGTACATTTATCCTAGACTTTTTTTTTTTTATATAAAAAACTCTCAAACTTGTATCCATGTGACACATTCATCCCAAATTTATACAATGTGACATATTTACCTCAAACTTACTTTTTGTGACATCAAAAACCCCAAACTTTTTTTAATGACACTAGAAAACTCAAAAATTGAATCTATATGACATATTTACCTTTAAAAAAAAATTGGTGTCACAGAAAAAATTTAGGACTTTTAATGTCATCAAAAAATGTTTAGGATAAATATGTTATATAGGTAAAAGTTTGGGGTTTTTGGCATCACAGAAAAAAAAATTAAGGTAAATGTGATACAGTTGACAAGGTTTGAGTTTTTTTGTGTCATAAAAAATAGTTTATGATAAATATGTCACTCTAGGCAAAGTTTCGAGTTTTTGTGGCTTTTTTCCATTAAAAAATTGACTCCCATTTATCTCCCGGTTGTTCTACTTTTTGTCTTACATTTTATATATGTGTACTAAATGAATGTTATCTTATTCATTGCACTTTTCTATGTTGGAATATAACATCCTCGGTTGAGTGGTCAATGTCTTTTCATTTCCAAATTAAAATCCATGTCGAGGATCTAATGCAACTTCACTCTATTGGATTAAATTGTTATTGTTATTGCCAGCAATTCATCGAAGATAGCGAATCACGAATGATATGTTTACGAGTGAAAAGTATAACTAATAGTTAGCAATGGCAAACGTAGTTTAATAAAAATGATTCTAAATGAAAGTAATTATTAAATGTAACCAAACATTAATTTTAATTTGAGAATGCTTACATACTTAAAATAAATTAAATGACAAAAAGAAACGTAACCAAATGATCACTTTACAAGTACATTTTTTTATGAGTTGGACAAAAAGGACAGAATATTGGAGATTTCCGCAAAGTTAATGGGTTGATTTTGGACTTTGTTAAAATTCAAGCAAAGATTCTTTCCTCCCGATAATCACTACACTAAATAAGAACTTTACCGTAGCGGTTATCATTCATATATATAAGCTTAAAAGTAATATCTTTGTGTGAGGACAAGGACAAACGTGTTGGTTACGTAAGTTTTGACAAATTCCTAAACCTTTCAAGTTAAATTGAAGAATACTAAATCGATTGAACGACGCATCGAGCGATCCTTTTAACTTTATAGCTGTTAACATGATAGATTTAAATAAGTCGACATGGGAATTAGAAAAGAGGAAGAAGAGAAATTATCAAATAAACACTCATGGGAGTGAATGTTGAAGTAATTGTATTTCCAAGCCTAATCCTTAATTTTCACCGGTATGTGGGCCTCATCTTCGCACACTAGCCTGCAATCGAATGCTTTTTCTTTTACAAGTTAGCAAATTTCATTTTTAACACAAGATATGAGAGGACCAATGCAAATATCTAGGGACATACATCGATGATTATAAAGAGAGATTAATAGTGCGGCAAGCGTGAAGTGGTGAAATCAGCGTTTGGCATGACATCGTAATCGAAGCGGAGGTTTGAAGAGCTCCCCATGATGCATTTGTCTTTGAGGAATTTTCGCAAATCTCCCCAGGGTTCCCAAAGTAAAGAAGCGTAGGTTCACCAAGCAACTGTTCATTCATGGGAATTTACTGGGAAGGCAACACTCTACAGACATTTTCCCAAGTTTAGGTGCCCAAATTCCTTGGACAAATTATATGAAATTATTTAAGAAAATAAGATGTACTAAGGAATCACATTATCAATTTGAAATTTGGAAAATGCCATTTTACTAAATTTTTTCAAAGGTATTTGTATAGTTGTATGTGATAAGATTGTGTCTATTATATTCCGATGATGTGAACTTGTAGTTCATTTTTGGGGATGAAGCATCTGGGTTCGAAAATAGTAGTTAATTCTTCTTTAGATTATTTTATTCCATTTATTAGTCATTAAGCTATGTTACATCACATGTCAGAATGCGGATAGAAAATCTTCATTGATTAGCATCGCGTTTTCTATAACTTATAGTAATAATAATAATAATAAAATCAATGAGCTAATGCTATAAAGTTGACATTTTCACCGGAAGTTTTGGGCGCTAATTTCGAGGACATGATTCCAAATTAATTACTAGAGTAAAGAGGATGGCTATTTATATGATTTGCATATGCACCATAAAAAATAGGTAATCGTGGCACGAAATGTCAATTGTTGATGTAACGCCCGATATGAATGAGAATTAATCTAATAAGCTTTCACACACTTCCTAAGGACAAGTTAATTAGATTACAATAAATCATACATAGATTAACCTAGAGTACATGATCGATACATTTCTACTTTTCATAATTACAAAAGGGTAAAAGCCATCAAAAATCATAAATTTTGCCCACTATGACATATTACCCTAAATGTTTTTGACATAAAAAACTCCCAAACTTGTATCAATGTAACACATTTATCCAAAACTTATACAGTATGATACATTTGCCTCAAATTTATTTTTTGTGACACCAAAAACCCTAAACTTTTTTCAATGACACATTTACCACATGTTGATTAATGAATGAATTGTTTTTTTACTAACTTGGAAAGTCTAGTGTCTCCTCACCGAAAATCCCCACCCCAAAGTAGCTGACCTGGTTGAGGGCCAGTTCGGTGAGTCAACTCATTTTCGAGTCATCAATGGTGTCGCAGTGGAGATTGGAAGAAATTCCTCTAGTGATTGACTAACTACTAGTATAGCCAGAATAAGTATTTAAGGAGGTAATTTGATCAAAAAGAATAAGAACGTGAATTTGAAATCCCAAATTCTAAAGCTATTGTTAATTACTTGTTTTCGTTCGTGAGCTTTTCAAATTGTGATATAAAGAGAAAGCACAACAAAAAAGTGTCTTAGTGAAATAGTATGATCTATCATTGAGTGTTTGCACTCATAGTTGTAATCTTTTATTAATTTTATAGTGAAATACAGCCAGTAGATTATTAGTGTGAAAGAGTAAACGTAAGCTTAATTTAAACTAAACCAATATAAAATTCATGCACAATCTTCTTTTCCCTTAACTCTCTTTAATTAAGTCTATTTGCACTCTTACAAATTGTCTCAGAAGTTTAATGACTTGCATAACAGATTCTAATCTTTATTCAGACTTTGCTAGCAATTTATTTTATTCCGCAATTATTTGTTAATATTTCTTTTAAACACCTATTCATCCCATCTAGGTGTTCATATTAGTCTTATTAATTGGTATCAGAGCCTAGTGCTCGTCTTATTGAAGTATTTTTACTTTTGAGTTAAGGACCTTTTATGGCTCGTATCTTGGCTCCAGGTCTTGTTGAAGAGCAAAGCAACACCAGGCCACCCTAATTCGATGGAAAATAATACAATTTTTGGAAAAACAAAATGAAGGCATTCCTTAGACTTAGAGATCTACTAGAATGGAATGTAATGAAGAAATGAATTAATCCAAAAGACGCTTTTGCTTCTGAAAAAAAGAATGAAGTCATAGACAAAGATGCTAAAGAAATTGAACAAGCAAAAATAACCAAGAGAAAAGCTATTGATGCAAAAGCCACTTATCCCATCTATTGTGCTTTGTCTTCTACTGAGTATAATAGAATATCTTCATGCGAAATAGTTAAAGAAGTCTGAGACAAACATTATATCACTTATGAAGGTACAAATTGTGTAAAAGAGACGGAGGTGAACATTTTGCTTGGCCAATATGAGTCTTTTAAGATGAAGCCAAGAGAATTAATTGGAGATATGTTCATCCAATTTACAGAAATCATTAATAGTTTGGCATATCAAGGACAACCAATTTCTGCTCCTATTAAGGTCACAAACTTCTACGAGAACTCTCAAAGAATTGAAATCATGTCAAGACATCAATTTGAGAGATGCAAAGAATTATGCCATTATCCATTGATAAACTTATTGGTACTCTTCAATCCTAAGTGAAACAGATCAACGATAAAAATGACTCAAAAGGTAAGAAATCCAATACACTTAAATCTAATGTTGATTCTAATGATACAGACTCGGAAAATGACATTGACATCGAAGAACTTGCTCTTATGATTAAGAAATTCAAAAAGTTGAATAGAAAAGGAAGGAAGTTCAACTGGAAAAAGCAATACAAGCAAAATGCGGAGAAAAGATCAATGGAAGAAGTCGAACCAAGCAAGGATGTGGTATGTTTCGAGTGTAAGAAAAATAGACATATCAAGCCAAATTGCCTGTTGCTAAAATAGAAAAAAGGGAAAAGATGAGAAGTACAAGAAAACATTAAAAGCTAAAACCCAAGGCGCTGGAGAATGTGAAGAGAGTGACGAGGAGTATGCAAACATCTATTTGATGACTCATTTAGACTCAAACTTAGAATTCGACACTAATACAAACTCTAAGACGAGAAAATTGAGGTAAGTCATTATAATATTCCTATTAAAGTTTTCAAGTATTTCGATGAGCTTTATTTGAATCTTAAATCCTCTCTTAAAAGGATCTCCAAACTAAAGAGGGAAAATTCTAAACTCAGACAACAAGATATTTCTTGGAAAGAAAAGTTTGAAAATTTACGAAATGATTTCGAGGATTTGAAGAAAAATCGCAATTTGCTTTCCCAAGAAAATGAGATTTTGGAAAAAGAATTCTCAAACATTACAACAAAATTTTCAAAAGGTTCAAAAACTTTTTAACACATCCATTCCATACATATTCCTTAAAATAAATCCAGTTGGGTTTTAATAAAGAGAGCGATCTTTTTATTGATTTTCCAAAAGTCAATGAGAATCTCAAACAGAGACCTCCTATACGTAAATATTGTTTTTGCCTAATCATTTTTAATAGATCTTCAGACTTTAAAACATTCATTTTCAAATAAAGCTCATCGATATACTTGAAAACTTTAATAGGAAGAGCAAGGGCTCGTTTAGTTCGACTTTGGGGAAATGGCCTTGGAAAATGCAAATACCTTTGGAGTAAAGGGGTTTTCCGAAATGCTACGCCGTTTGATAAATTATAACTTCAAATAGCATTGGAAAATAGTGTTGGCATAAACACTGTTCGGTAAAACACACATTTATAATGGGTTTTTGTTATATCTTTCCTTTTAAGTCTGAAAATTAAATCCGATAGGTCAATCGCCAGCCAACCGCTAGACAACTGTCGAACAGCTAGATCTAGCCACCAACCGGTCAGAAGGCAAGATCTAGTGACCTTAGGTCGTGCGACCTTAGGCATTGCTTGGATCGCAACCATCTGGTAGCGGTAATGGTCATTGAAGAAGCCCTCTTAAACGGCAGATCGGGGAAGATGAACGGTCGTGATGAACAAGGAATAAGATGAACAATGATGAATGAATAGTAGACTTAGCATTTCCAAAATGTTGAAAGCCTAAAATAAGTCCCTACCGCCATTAGGCTTTCAACATTTGGAATGCTAACATTTGCTCAAGGAAGTCTCAAAAGTACTTGTCAAAAATACTTTGTATTTTCTCCAATGAGCTTTAAAGGCCCAAAACCCCTTGTAAAAGCTAAACCAAATGGAGCCCAAATGGCTTGGATAGTGAATGCTCAAGGCATATCACAGGAAATTCAAGCAATTTCATCAATCATGAAAAATAAAAATGAGGAAGTGTTTCCTTTGGAGGAAACAGCAAATGAAGAATTGTTGAAGAGGGAACTATGAAGATTGGAAGTTTAATCATCAAAAATATTTCTTTGGCAAAATGTTTTAGTTACAATCTTCTAAGTATTAGCCATCTGTGCGATACAAGATTTAGAATCAATTTTCAAGACAATGTATGTTCTAGTTAGCCAAGACTTCTCTCAATCTTTCACTGATCGAAGGCATGGCAACATACACCTTCTAGACATAAATCTGAAGAATTCTTAATGCCTAATCTCAATCCAAGATGGAGCAAACTTATGGCATCACAAGTTAGGGCACGTCAACATGAAGCAAATTGCCAAGCTATCTTCTAAGAAGATGGTTCGCGGTCTTCCGAGTATGTATTACCAGAAGACTAAGCTTTGCACTGCATGTACTTTAGAAAAATAGGTTAGGAGTTCATTTAAATCTATAAACCATGTTTCTACTAATCATGCCTCTCAGCTCCTCTATATGGATCTTTTTAGGCCTACTAGAACTCAAAGTATTGGAGATGAGAAATATTGTTTGGTGATTGTGAATGACTACTTGAGGTTTACTTGGGTCTTCTTTTTGGCAAATAAAGCAAGAGCATTCTCTAATTTTTCAAAATTTACTAAAAATGTTCGAAATGAGAAAGCCTATGTTATTTCCAGTATTAAATGGATCATGAAGGAGAATTTGTAAATCAAGATTTATGAGTTTCTATGATGAAAATGGTTTTCAACACATTTTCTTCTCTCCGTATACTCTAGAACAAAATGGAGTTGTTGAAAAGAAAAATTAATCTTTATAGGAAATGGCCAGAACTCTGTTGATTGAAAGTAGAGTCTCTTCTCGCTTTTGGGTAGAAGCAGTCTCAACTGCTTGCTACATAATTAACATAATCTTTCTAAGGCCAATCCTAGAGAAAACCCCCTATGATATTTATAAATGCAAAACCAAATTTTCTTACTTTTATATTTTTGATTGCAAATGTTTTATTTTGAAAAATGCAAATGAATGTCTAGGCAAGTTTGAAAAAAAGTCAGACAAAGGGATATTCCTTAGATACTTTACTACAAGCAAGGCATACAGAATCTTCAACAAAAATACCCAGACTATTGAAGAATTAATGAATGTCGGATTTCAAGAAGTCAACCAAAATCATCAAAATCAGACTCAACTTGAAGTATCTGAGTTAGTCTCAGACTTAACAAAGTCTGAATCTCCTAAACAGAACTTGCCTCATGTTGAACAAGATCCAATTGAAGGAAAGCAAGAAGAATCAACTCAAACTTAGGAGACTCTTGAAGAAAATGATAAATTCAACAAGAATTGAAAACACAAATCAAGTCATCCTCAGGATCTAATAATAGGCAACATAGAAGAAGGAAATCATACCAAATCTAAAGAGCAAGGAATACTCAATTGCTCTAGCACTCATCTCTGAGGTAGAGCCAAAGGAAGTAAATGCAGCCATGTCCGATGAAAGTTGGATGGAAGTAATGCAAGGAGAACTTCAACAAGTCAAGATCAATGATATATGGGAGTTAGTTCCCAAAACAAAAGGAAAGTCTATAATTGAAACTAAGTGAGTTACCAAACCAAAGGGAAAGTCTATAATTGAAACTAAGTGGGTGTTTAGAAATAAGATGGATAAAAAGGGAAAGGTGATCGGAAACAAAGTAAGGCTCGTGGCAAAAAGATATACACAAGCATAAGGAATAGACAATGATAAAACATACAAACGGATAGCCAAGTTAAAAGCTATAAGGCTATAAATTACTCATATTTGTTTTCATAACTTTAAGCTATTCCAGATGGATGTCAAAAGCGACATCCTTAATGGATTCATCAAAGAAGAAGTTTATGTAGAACAACTGCCGGGATTTGAAAATCCCAGAAAAATAGATTTCGTCTACAAATTGATAAAAAGAAAAAAAAAAGCACTATATGGTTAGAAGAAAGCACCTTGTGCTTGGTATGAAGACTAAGTAAATTTCTGGTGAGTAATGCATTCAAGAAAGGCAAGGTAAAGACTTCTTACTTGTCCAAACATATGTAGACGATATAATCTTCCGTTCTTCTAATGAATTTCTATGCAAAAAATTCTCTAAGTCTATGTAAAAAGAACTCAAAATGAGCATGATCGAAAAATTGACATTCTTTTTTAATCTACAAGTCAGATAGAATGGACCTTTATCTATCAAGAGAACTATGCTAAAGATATTGTTAAGAAGTTTGGAATGGAAAATTACAAGAAAACTAAGACTCCTATGTCAAGTTCCTCTAAACTCGATAAGGATGAAGTTGGTAAGAAAGTAGACCGGAAGACCTATAGAAGTATCATTGATTCTCCACTCTATCTTACTTCTTCTTGTTCCGATATCCTATTTAGTGTGCACATGTATGCTAGGCTTCAAGCCAACCCTAAAAAATCACATCTCAGTGCTGTCAAATGTATTATCAAATATATTGCTATTAATTCAAAATTAGGTCTGTGGTATTCAAAAGGAGAAGACTTTACTCTACATGGATACTTAGATACTGGTTTAGCTAGTTGTAGAGTCAACAAGAAAAGCACTTCAAGGACATGTCAACTTTTGGGACAGATGTTGATGTCATGGTTCTCAAAGAAACAAAACACCATAGCTCTCTCAACCACAAAAACAGAATATGTTGCTCTTAAAAGTTGTTGCTCTCAAATCCTATAGACTAGACAACAATCAAGAGACTTTGGAGAAGAAGAGTTTTGTACTGAAATTAGATGCGATAACACAAGTGTAATTAATCTCACAAAGAATCCCATTATCCATTCAAGATAAAAGTACATTGAAATTCAACATCATTTCATAAGAAATCATGTGCAAAATGATGAAATAAATATCCAGTCTATTGATTCAAAGAATCAATTGATAGATATTTTTACCAAACTTCTAGAGAAAGGTGTTGGAGAAATCTTCCCGGAGTATTTTGAAGCTGACAAAACGTTTCCATCATTCTAGTCTAAAGATTTGCAGACTCTTCTATTTAAAGTTTGAAGACCTCTGGACTGCCAGACTTAAGACTCAAAGTCTATTCTCATTGACAGTTTCTAGCCTTTCGAAGAAGGGTTATCTAGATATGGGTGTTTCTTTAAGGATTTGACCTTATCGACTGGAGAAGATCTCTTGGCTAGATATGACATAACGGATTCTTTTATCCGAATCAAGATTGATTAAGGATCCGATGATTCGAAGTATACTTGGAATGTTCTACTTATGAAAACCGAGATCCTGATTGTATGGGCGAGTAGGATTGATGGGCTATCGACATGTTCCTTTAATAGCTCGAATGATCTTTCTAATTGATTCCGTTCAACGGGTAGATTGGAGGAATTCATTTGGTAAGTGCCAACGGGTATGATGGCATAAAGGAGTATAAAAGGAAGACGTTTTAGTTGTTCGAGAAGGTGCGCGATAGAAGAATTCCAAAGTCTGAAGCTCTTTGTTCTTAGTCAATTCATTTATTGAGCGAAATCGTGTACGAAAAAGAGAGTTTATATTCTGAGAAACCTTGAGGAAGTGTGGTAGAATTTCTACACTGTGGAATCAAGGGAGAGACTTGCTGTAATAACTCTTTTGTTCATAGTGAAATCCAGCCGGTGGGCTGTCAATGCGGAATAGTGGACATAGGCTTGGAATAAGTTGAACCACTATAAACCTTGTGTTCAATTTTCTCTTCCCTACTCTTTGATTTACTTTGATCATAATTTGTTTTGTTAACCAAAGGATAACTTCCTTTCTATTGTTTGCTTAGTATTGCTCTCTTATCTCGAGAAATTATTTTTACATCTATTCACCCCCTCTAGGTGCTTATACTAGCTATCTCAATTGGTATCAGAGTCTGTGTACTCATTTTGTTTGAAGTGTTTTACTTCAGAGTTAAAGATCCATGGCTAGTATGTTAGCTCTAGGGCTGGTAGAAGGGTAAAGCAATACCAGACCGCCTTACTTTGATGGAAAGGAGTACAACATATGGAAAAACAAGATGAAGGCGTTCATAAGATCAAAGGATCCTCTGGAATAGGATGTTGTAGAAAAAGGAATCATTCCTAAAACTGCATCTGTCTCAAAGAGAGGAAAAGAAACTGTTGAATCTAGTGACATGACTCAGGAAGAGATAATCAAGAGACAAACTCTTGATGCAAAAGCAATTTATTCTTTATATTGTGCTTTGTCACCTACTGAATATAACAGAATATCTTCTTGTGTTACAGCGAAAGAAGTCTGGGATAGTTTGCACATTACCTATGAAGGAACTGATCGAGTGAAAGAAACCAGAATCAACATTCTCCTCGGTCAATACGAAGCCTTCAAAATGAAATCAGGAGAATCTATAATTGACATGTTTAGTCGTTTTACAGAGATCGTGAATGGCCTTGAAAATCAAGGGCAACCAATTTCTGATCCCATGAAAGTAAACAAGCTTCTGCGTGGACTCTCCAAGGATTGGAATCACATAAAGACCTCAATAAGAGAGACACAAAGAATCATGTCACTATCTGTTGATGAGTTGGTCGGGACTCTTTAGTCTTATGAATTAGAGCGAATCAACAAAGATGAAGATCCTAAAGGTAAGAAAGCCATTGCATTAACGATATGGATGATGAGGAGCTTGCTCTCATGATAAGAAGATTCAAAAAGCTGAATAGAAAAGAAAGAAGATTCAATCCAAAGAAACGGAGTTTTCGAAAACAACCGACTAAGTCTGTTAAGGATGATGAATCAAACAAAGATGTAGTCTGCTTTGAATGTAAGAAAAAGGGACACATCAGACCCAACTGTCCTCTTCTGAGAAAGAAGAAAGGAAAAGCTGAAAAGTATTGAAAAGCTCTTAAAGCAGAAACCTGGAGTGATACAGAGTGTGAAGAAAGTGATAATGATTATGCCAATATATGTTTGATGGCACAATCAGATTCAAACTCCGAGACAGACTCAGATTCAGACAGTGAATTTGAGGTGAGCAACTTTAAAATCCCTATTAAAGTTTCTAAATACATTGATGAGTTGTGTTTTAGTCTTAAGACTTCTCTTAAAAGAATTTCCGAACTAAAAAAAGAAAATTCTGCACTAAAACAACAAGAAAATGTTTTGAAAGAAAAGGTCAAAGTTTTAGACAAAAATGTTTCTACCTTGAAAGAAAATGAAGGCAATCTTTCAAAAGAAAATGCATTCTTGAAAAATGATATCTCAAATATTTCTAAAAGATTTTCTATAGGATCTGAGAAACTGGAAAAAATTCTTTTTTTTCAAAGACCTTATTTCAATAAATCAGGTTTGGGAATGATTGCGGAAACCATTCCTTTAATTGATTTTCCTAAAGTAAATGAAAGAATTAAGTAAAGACCCACAAGAGATGCTTACAAAAATCATTTTAAAAAGATCTTTGTAAAACCAGTAGGTCGCAATGCTCTCAAATGTTTAAAGTGCAATAGTGCAGATTATTTTGAAAAAGAATGTCTTATGGTTTGGAAACCTATTAAGAAAGTATGGGCAAAAACCACATATCATACTAACACCAATGGACTCAAGAAAATATGGGTACCAAAGAAAGTTTGAGTCTCTTTTTTAAATACAGGTCACTATCAAGAAAAATGTAAAATGGTATCTGGATAGTGGATGCTCAAGACATATGACAGGAGATTCAAATTGCTTCATAAAGCTTGTGCAAGTAAATGATGGAAAAGTCTCATTTGGAGGAAATAACAAAGGAAGAATTGTGGAATTTGGAACTGTAAAGATTGGAAACCTCACAATAAGCAATGTTTCCTTAGTGGAAGGACTCAACTACAATCTGCTCGTATCGGTCCAACATGTGATACATGTTTCAAAATCAACTTTCAAGAGGGAATATGTTCAGGAACCAGTAAAGATTCTACTCAGTCATTCATGGGTCGAAGACATGGGAATATCTACCTCTTGGATGTGAAACCAGATGAATCACAATGTCTAATCTCAATACAAGACGAAGCGAACTTATGGCACAGAAAGCTTAGGCACATCAATATGAAGCAGATAGCCAAAATTTCAGCAAAGAAACTTGTTCGTGGTTTACCCAATCTATCATACCAAAAGTCTGATCTATGTACACCATGCATATTGGGAAAGCAGATAAGAAATTCCTTTAAACTAATAAATCGTGTTTCCACTAATCGTGTACTGTAGCTTCTGCATATGGATCTCTTTGGACCAACCAGAACTCAAAGCATTGGAGGTAAGAAATATTGCCTAGTAATTGTGGATGACTACTCACGATTTACTTAGGTATATTTCCTGGCAAGTAAGTCTAAAACCTTCTCTTACTTTGAAAAGTTTACTAAAAAGGTTTAAAAAAAAAAGGTATGTTATTTCAAGTATAAGAATAGACCATGGAGGTGAATTTGAAAATCAAGATTTTACAAAATTTTGTGATGAATCTAGTCTTCAGCATTTGTTCTCCTCTCCATATACTCCAGAACAAAACGGAGTTGTGGAAAGAAAGAATAGGTCACTTTAAGAAATGACTAGAACACTTTTAATTGAAAGTAACATCTCTTCACGTTTTTGAGCTGAAGTAGTTTTTACAGCATGTTATATTATTAATAGAGTTTTTCTAAGACCAATTCTGGGAAAAAAAAAACCCCTATGAGTTATTCAAAGAAAAGAAGCCTATTATTTCATATTTTCATGTGTTTGGATGTAAATGCTTTATATTGAAAAATGCAAATGATTGAGTTGGCAAGTTTGAAGAAAAATCAAACGAAGGCATCTTCCTTAGATATTCTACCTCAAGCAAAGCCTACAGAGTCTACAACAAGAAATCTCAATCTGTGGAGGAATCAATGAATGTCAAATTCCAAGATTTTATACAAAACGAATATATTCAAACTCATCTTGAAGAATCTGAACCTGCTCCAAACTCTACAAAGTCAAATTCTCAAGAAGCAGCTCAGACTTCGAAAGACCAGCATCAAATGATTGTTGAAGATTCAAATGAAGAAAGTGATCATCAACGACAAATCAACCAAGAATCGGAAGCATAAGTCCAGTCATCCCAAAGATCTCATTATTGGCGACATTAATGAAGGAATTCGCACAAGATCCAAAAGGCGCGAAGAGTCTATTGCTGTGGCTCTTATTTTTGAAATAGAACCCAAAAGCATAGAAGAAGCTTTATCTGATGAAAGCTAGATTGAAGCTATGCAAGAAGAACTCAGGCAATTCAGCATTAATGATGTCTGGGAGTTGACTCCTAAACCGAAAGGTAAATCTATTATTGGAACTAAATGGGTTTTCAGGAACAAGATGGACGAGAAAGGAAAGGTCATAAGAAACAAAGCAAGACTTGTGGCCAAGGGATATAGGCAAGAAGAAGGGATAGACTATGACGAGACTTACGCACCAGTAGTAAGGTTAGCGATTATTACTTGCTTTTGCTTGTTATAAGAATTTCAGGTTATTCCAAATGGACGTTAAAAGTGCTTTCCTAAATGGATTTATCCATGAGGAAGTCTATGTGGAACAACCACCTGGGTTTGAAGACCCAAGGAAACCAGACTCAGTATTCAGACTGAAAAAGGCCTTATATGGTTTAAAGCAAGCACCTCAAGCTTGGTACAACAAGCTAAGTAAGTTTTTAATTCAAAACAGCTTTGTAAAAGGTAAAGTAGACACTACTCTGTTTATCAAAAGAGAAACAAAAGTTTTCTGCTTGTTTAAATATATGTTGATGATATTATTTTTGGATCCTCTAATGAAAGTCTGTGCAATAAATTCTCTAAGTCTATGCAAGATAAATTTGAAATGAGCATGATGGGTGAACTAACCTTCTTTCTTGGACTTCAAGTGAAACAATTGAAGGAATGGACTTTTATTCATCAAGAAAAATATGCTAATGATTTTGTCAAAAAGTTTGGACTGGAAAAGTGCAAAAAGACTGATATACCAATGTCAAGCTCTTTGAAGATGACAAAGATGAATGAGGAAAGAAAGTTGACCAGAAGCTATACAGGAGTATCATTGGTTCACTTCTTTATCTTACTGCTTCTAGACCTAACATTTTGTTTAGTGTTTGCATTTGTGCTAGATTTCAAGCAGACCCAAAAGAATCTCATCTAAGTGCTGCAAAGCGTATTATCAAATACTTTGCATCAACTTCGAGCATTGGTCTTTGGTATCCTAAAAATGGAGACTTTACTCTTCTCGGATATTCAGACGCAGACCTAGCCAGGATGTAGAGTTGATAGAAAGAGCACCTCGGGTACCTGTCAAGGAAGCAGGACAGTATCTTGGTTTTCAAGGAAGCAAAGTACAGTAGCTCTTTCTACAATAGAAGCAGAGTATGTAGCTCTTGAAAGTTGATGTTCACAAATTCTGTGGATAAAACAACAGCTAAGAGACTTTGGAATTGAAGATTCATGCACGGAGATTAACTGTGACAACACCAGCGCAATCAATCTCACCAAGAATCCAATTCTTCACTCAAGAGCAAAGCATATAGAGATTCGACATCACTTCATTAGAGATCATGTTCAAAATGGAGAAGTTTCGATTCAGTTTGTTGACTCAAAGAACCAACTGGCAGATATACTTACAAAGCCTTTGGAGAAAAATCAATTTGAAATCATCCGTTCAAGACTTAACATCTTGAAGTTTGAAGAAGTTAAAGTCTAGAGACTTCTAGACTCAAACGATCAAGGTTTTCTTTCGTAAGTTATTTTACTTTTTTATATCTCGAATCTCATCTCGAAAAGGTATGATCATCAACCGTGTTTGATTATTGCTGTCTTTAATTGACGTGATTAATGCAACGTTTCCTTTTCGAAAAAGGAGTTATTTTTGAAATGACAATTATATAATTTTTCGAAAAAGGGCAGTTATTTTTTTAAAATGCATATTTTTACTTCCTTTATGATGTTCCGTATGCCTATCTTCGACTGTTTTATACACTGTGTTTCTTCTTCGCTCTACTCTCAAAAACCCTAAGAGAGAACTGATCTTTCATTTCTGTCTTCTTCTCTTGTTTAATCTTCGAAAAGTTGTCATCTTTCTTGAGAAAACAAGCTTGGAATCTCTCAAAGACTGTGAAAGATGTCGTCTCAAAGGAAGTCTTCGAGGATCGCAAACAGGGGACCACAGCAAATGCGTGAGGGGCCTACGCACTTTGATCTCACCGAGGAAGAAGAGTTTCCTAGTCAGCAGCAGAGCCCACAACATTCTTAGCAGCGTCTATCTTCTCCATCTAGACAACAGGAGGTTGTTCGATAAGAAGAGGAAGAAATAATTGAAGATGCAGAACTTGTAAGAGTCTTTAAGCCCTCTTTTACCTACAAGCTTTATCGTGCTTTAAAAATGGTGGAACTCCTTTGAACTACATTGATGAATTTCTGAAAGACAAAGGGTACAAAAATGAAACCTTCTTTTTACGCACAATGGAACGGTTGGGAATTGCCCCTACTGAATCGGCAGAAGGCAAACATTCCAATCGATCCTCGTGTTGGAGGGCTGAATCAGATAGATGGGAATGATGATGACAAATTGTACAGTCAGTTTCAACCGAGAATGGGTGTTGTGGCAAAAAATTCGGGGAAAAAGGACAGACTTGTTTCGATCGGAGGAACAAAAGCATCTATACTCTAAGTTGTTGAAGTGTGGGGTGATAAACCCTAGAAGTGTGGACTTTGATTTCCTTGATGCTGTAAATGTTAAATTGAGGGAAAAATTCAATCTTCTTCAACTTGAACAATTATGTTCTGACTTTACAGAAGCCTATGCTGAACTCACTACTTATTTCTATTCAAATCTTAGTTTCTTGGATGCAAATAAATTCTCTTTTAGTGTCTGAGATCAGGACTATGTGGTGGATATAGGTATTTTGGCTGATGTGATTGGGGTTGAGAGATGGAGATATCAACCTATCAATGTCTCTATTGCTCGTACTACGTTAGAACTTGTTAAGGATAGAAAAACAAAGGGAAAGGTTTCCTACTCAAGGATGAGTGCATTCAACATTTTGCTTCATAAGATTGTGATTAATTATCTCAGACCAAAATCTACTTCAAAGACTAATGTTTCAAACTCAGAGGCAAAGCTGATGTATGCCATCAATGCAGGGAAAAAGTTCTCTCTTCCACATACGATTATGTTCCACATGTACAGGGCAGTAGTGAAGGACAAGGGTCAACTTCCTTATCTAGCTCTTGTGACAAAGTTATTCAAATATTTGAATGTTCAGCCTCCGCGAATTCTCTGTGTTCGATCGTGTGATCAAATGGTGGTGGGACTGAAAATGGTCTCTAAAATGCGTCTGAAGGAACTCAACAAGGCGTTGGAGAAATTCAAGGAGAAAACCCCTGTTAAGTCTTATCAAGTCTCTTCGGCTGCAAAAAGAAAAGGAAAGGAGCCCATGGTAGCTTCATCCAAGAAAAGAAGAGCTCTCATCGTTGAGGATAAAGATGATGAGGAAGACATCACCATTTCTGCTATGGCATTAAAGAACTTGAGTCATTCTGTTCCAGAATCAATGGAGAGACAAGATAAGGAGACAGATGAGACAGAACAGAGGACTGGAGAAAGAGAAAATTTGGAAGCAGAGGAAAGACAAACAGAGGAGAGAGAAGCAGAAGAAGGAGATGAAGAGGAGGAAAGAATTGAAGAAGAAGAAGAGAGAGGAGATCAAGCGAAAATAGAGCATGAGGAACACTCTTCTCCACCTGAAGGCATGGAAACATGGGGAGACTGTGAGAAAAGAGGAATGTCCTCATATCCTGCTACCAGTGAGGGAGTCAGTCGTTCTCCAGCAGATCCAGAGGACATCTATGCCTCTCAATTTCTTGAGGAGGGACATGATGTTTCATTGCCCAATCTGCGTGACCATGCTGATTTGCCATCGTCTGCCTTTACTCCATCTGATTGTGCAGAAGCAAATACGCAGACTGATAATTCAACAGACTTTCGCAGAATTCTTGATATTCTCTTGGAAATGCGGGGTCAGATATATGCTCTGGGATGCGAAGTTCAGAATTTGCAGAATGCAGGTCAAGCTTCTTCAGTTTCTTTAAATGATCAGATCCAAGCCATTTATCTTCAGATTCAGGCAAATGCTATGGGTGAAGATGTGGCACAACTGAAGGAGGACTTGAAAAAGCTAGAAGGCATTGTCTAGTCTATGAGAGATTTCCAGCTTGTTCGTGTTCCCAAGTATTCTTGAATCCATTCTCTTTCCATCTCAACCTTTTTTATGATGACAAAAAGGGGGAGAGATGCAAGATTTGAAACTTTGAAACTTAAACTTGTTGAACTTTGGTTTGTTTTTTTTTTTACTTGACTTTTGTGTCTAGATGTGGACTGAATTTGGGATTTTGATTTGAATGCTTATATTGACTGTTTATATTAAGTATTATTGATATCTTATGAATGGCTTTACTCAAATGAAAGTCTAACCTATTTTCTGTGGTTGCAGATTCTAGTGTTATCATTAAGCCATTTATCTTTATAAAATATCCATATTTGCTTGAGTAATATTTTGCAGATCAAAGTTATTCAAATCTGCAGGAAAGTTTTGTCATCATAAAAAAGGGGGAGATTGTTGGAGAAATCTTCCCGAAGTATTTTAAAGCTGACAAAACGTTTCCATCAGTTTAGTCTGAATATTTGCAGACTCTTCTATTTAAAGTCTGAAGACCTCCGGACTGCCAGACTCAAGACTCAAAGTCTATTCTCATTGATCGTTTCTAGACCGTCGAAGAAGGGTTATCCAGATTTTGGTGTTTCTTTAAGGATTTGACCTTATTGACTGGAGAAGATCTCTTGGCTATATATGACATAACGGATTCCTTTATCCAAATTAGGATTGATTAAGGATCCGATGATTGGCGAAGTATACTTGGAATGTTCTACTTATGGAAACCGAGATTCTGATTGTATGAGCGAGCAGGATTGATGGGCTATTGACATGTTCCTTTAATAGCTTGAATGATCTTTCTAATTGATTCCGTCCAACGGGTAGATTAGAGGAATTCCTTTGATAAGTGCCAATGGGTATGATGGCATAAAGGAGTATAAAAGGAAGATGTTCTAGTTGTTCGAGAAGATGTGCGATAAAAGAATTCCAAAGTCTGAAGCTCTTTGTTCTTAGTCAATTCATTTATTGAGCGAAATCGTGTACGAAAAAGAGAGTTTATATTATGAGAAACCTTGAGGAAGTGTGGTAGAATTTCTACACTGTGGAATTAAGGGTAAGACTTGCTGTAATAACTCTTTTGTTCATAGTGAAATCTAGCCGGTGGGCTGTTAGTGCGGAAGAGTGGACGTAGGCTTGGAATAAGCCGAACCACTATAAACCTTGTGTTCAATTTTCTCTTCCCTACTCTTTACTTTACGTTGATCATAATTTGTTTTGTTAACCAAAGGATAACTTACTTTCTATTGTCTGCTTAGTATTGCTCTCTTATCTCGAGAAATTATTTTTACACCTATTCACCCCCCTCTAGGTGCTTATACTAGCTATCTCAAAAGGTACGTTCAAATTTATTCATAAAAATTACATATTACTTACTCATTTGGCTAAAGTTTATGCAAGTCTAGAATAAAGGTATAATTTTCTAGAAGGAACGATATTCCAGAAGCACACTCAAACTAAGGTACATGTGTTCTTGCAATTCAAATTTTGACATGTAAAATTCCTTCCATTGTCAAAACAGGTATGAATATCTTAAATCTATTCTAATTTTTTTCCTTTTATATTTTCTTAAATTTTTGTCAATTTTCAATTATTTCCTATTTTTCGGTTTTTAGATTAAAAAATTCTTAAATTTACAGTTATTTGTTTAAATTTACTTGTGATTGCGCATGTTCATTTGCCCCTCGTTCATTTTCTTTAAAACCCTATATCTCTCGCTCTCTGTCATGATCGCTCAACCCAGTATGCTTTGAGTGATTTTCCTCTCTTCCTCGAACAAATTTCCTCTTGATTGTCCTCAAATCCTCCCTCACCACCATGTCTTTTTTATCAGAGGTTGAATCGATCATCAGAATCTATCTCGGTTTCCTCTTAGTGGAAATCCTCTCTTATTGCAAGCAGAGGGCCTCGATCCACTAGAGACAAGCAGACCCACTTCGATCTCACTAGTGATGAGTCTCCGAGGAGTTCAACTCAACCATCCGTGGAAGAAGTCACTCAAACAGCCAAAACTCCTCTTCCGGTAAGATGGCAACACACAAGATGGCAATAGCCCATAAAGATTATCAAAATTTAGGTTCCCAAATTCCGGGGACAAATCTAAGCCCTCAAGGGGTTCTTCATCACTGTGGTGAACTCCTCCTTCTTTCGACCAAAAAAAAAACTCCTCCTTCTTGGATAGGTCCACCTCGCTGGCTACCTAACACCACTCAAAAAGCCACATCAAGTTCACCACGAAGTACTCCAGGTACAACATCGCAAGCCCGTACCCGAGACACGTCTTCTACCGGCCCCAAACGGCATCGTCTATTCTCCCTGCTTCCCGTGATGTCGAACTTGCCAACTTCTCCTTTGCCTCCCCCTCCGCAATTCAAGAACTTCTCGGGCTTGAGCACCATTGGGTCTTCCCAGACTTCTAGGTCCCAACCCATCTCTGCCACCATGAAGTTGATGGTCCCGTCCTTGGGGATAATGTCCTGCAATGGATGAGGGCCTCGTGGGCAAGTGCCCGAGAGGAGACGAAGACGGTAGGGTGGGAGCCCAAGTGGAGGGTGACCATCGAGCCGAGGCGGGTGTGGAGGGAACGAAGGATGAGCCCGAGCTCTGGGGAGGACTTACGAGCCATAGGAAGTTGGCGATGACTAGGAAGGTGAGAAGGCCTGGCAGGAAGCTCTTCTTCTCAGGGGAGAAGGAGAGGAGGTTGGCAGTACTGAGGAGGGCGGCGATGAAGAGGGTGGCGTGGATGAGGAACTAGGGATCCATCTTTCGCCGGACCAACTTTTGAGTATTGACCAAATTAAAATTTTGCAAAGAAAGGCGGAACCATTTAGGGTCTAATGAGCACCTAAGCACACATAATAAGTAATCCCAAATAATTTTTTAAATTTACGAATCTCAATACTGATTTGGAAATTGAAAATTGTTGTTTTTCATCATAGTTTCTCGGAATTGTGTATTATGGTGGGGGCCATTTTTGCTGGCTGTACATATAAAGAAATAGATATTGAATTTGATCCGTGCGTAGATAGCCATTGGTGGATTCGAGGTCAACTCTTGGGAATAGTAGCATTAACGTTACGCTATGAGAAAGCTATCAAATTGCATGTGTCATGCTGCAAATTGCACAAGCATGATGCAAAATGATATTGTTTGGCATAATAAAATTATGTAAACTTTCGACCTAAGCTATATAAGTTTTATCATAGATTACAAATAAGGCTTTTATGCCTGTCTAGTCCTGTGGCATGAAAAAGCGGAAGCCATGCGATGAAACGGGGAAAAGACTGGTTCCATTAAGTCAAGGGATGTCTCGTCATTAATGGCATGATAGCATTAGTTACGAACCTGATTAGGTGGCAAGTATGATGTCCCGCCTACTCTCTCCTCGACAAAGAGGGGGCCGTATAGATTAGAGAGGAACGTCGGATCGTCGTTACATTGGGGTAACGCTGACAAACACGAGCTGAATTCATCGACTCAAGGTTTATCCAAATCTATTTGCCTTTTAATATATAGAAGCCTTTCAATGCGTAACCGTACGTTTTCCATCACTCAAAAAGGTTGGCATGTTCTTCCCTTGGATGACTTAGGCACTGCATGACAACATTTCTGTTCCTTAGAATTTTTGTTCTTTTGTTCCGAGAAATAAAAAAAGAACAGAAACCCGTTTGCTAATGCCAAGTTGTTTTTCTATTTCCGGGAATAAAAAGTTAGCCCGGGAATAGATTTGGAGTAGAAATGAAAAGCAAAAAAAAGTTGTATCATGTTTCCGAGAACAATTTCTAAAAATAAGCTAATTTTCTTTTTTATTTTTCTTTTATTTCTCTCTCGTGCTGCAGGCACCTTCAACCGCTCAAAGCCACCGCCCACCGCTGGCCACCGCCGCCGCCATCACCACCGCCGGGTCACCGACCGCCACCACCAATCACCAATCGCCGTCTGCATACGGTCGCCGCTGATTAGTCGCTGCCTGCCGCTACCAGCCACTACTGCCGCCGCTCGCCACCACGCGCCTCCGCCACTGCACGATTGCCAGCTGCCAACCGCCGGCCATCAACCACCACTGCACAGCCCATCGACCACCCCCTCCTGACGGCCAACGGCCAACCGTCGTTGGTGGCCGATGGGCTATGCAGCGGCGATCGACGGTGACGGTTGGCGGCCGTGGTCGTGCAACAGCGGCGACGGACAGCGGACAGCGGCGGCAATCCGTGAGCAAGAATAAAAATGAATAAATATAAAAAGAAACTGTTGCGTTACCAAACGCATTTCTATTCTTTTTTTTATTCTAAGAGTAGAAATTTTGTGTAGTTACCAAACGGATTATTCTACTAAAAATTGTTCCCAAAATAGAAATATAAAAGAACTATTTCTAAAAAAAAAACTCTTCCCTAGCCAAGAAGCGTTATCATTTGCACCCTTAGCATGATTTGGTGAACATGTGATTGGATTGAAAAAGAAATTCCAGATTGGCGGGGCTCCAAAATGGGAAGCCTAAACTTGCTCGCTTGGAAGACAAACCCTTGCCAATGGAGGCTCCTGGACCTCGTGATTGCTGGAGGGGGAGGCGAGGATGGTAGGGCGGTGGCGGTGGCTGCGGTGGCGGCAGCGACTACCATGAAAGAGGGGAATGGAGTAGAGGAGGAGGAGGAGGAGGAGGAGGAGGAGGAGGAGGAGCACCGGACGAAGAAGCACTTGGGACGAGAGGGAGCAGCCAAGCTGAATAGGGAGAGAGAAAGAGTTCGACAAGAAGGAGCCGCGTGGGTTCCTGACTGTTGCGATCAAGCGAGCAATCGAACAAAATATAAATAGAAAAAGAAAATAAATCGGACACCAGATTTACGTGGTTCAGTCGTAAAGACATACATCCACGGGGAGAGTATCAACGAATTTCACTATAGATCAAGCGATATAAGGAAATTACACACTCAAGTCACTCAAATACTTTCTCGGTATTTCTCAAGCCCCAATTACACCCAATACGCCAATCTTTTTTGGATGTAAATCACGAATAAGCTTTGCCGCACGAGATACATGAAGACCCCCTATCAAGCACCCAGCGCCTACGGACGTCTCTCACAAACAGAGAATACCCATGGCACTCAGAGTAAACAGCGCTTCAATATTTGGCTTCGCTCGGCTAGCGGCTTCGTAGGATTTTTCTCTCTTTCATGGCAAGCTTCATTTCTCTCGAGAACATGCGGCAACAATACACCGAAAAGAAGAAACCCTTGAAGACGAAGACCTGCAAAAATATTTGCCTTTTATACGTGTACCCATCAAGGGCCCACCTGCTCCTTGCTTCACGTACAGAAGCCCACTCCTGAAATACGTGTGTGTGTGCCCAAAGTCAACACTTTGACTCTGGGCGCACCTATTTTCCATTCACGTGTAGAGGCTTCACACCAAAGGATTTCGGTAGCGCATGGGGCTTCGATAGCTTCGTTCCAAAGAGAAAAATTCCACATTTAATTATTTCTTCTTTTGTGCAATTTTAAGGAATCCAGCGAATCGTGTTTTATAAATGCTCAAACTTGAGACATAATTTAACAATTCTCCACATTGGCTCGACGTTTGAGCCAAATTACAATCGCTTCGTAAAAATTCAAATTCTGCCGCTACTCTTCCGTAGCCCCCAATGGGCTCAATCGCCATAGATATTATCCAAGTCCAAGCCTCATTTGAACTTCACCATAACCGAGGATTTCATCAGAATACCAACTCCACATGCACCTTTAACTGCTCTGCAAGAATTTTTTGACATAACCTCCTCAACCACAGATAAAGTAAAACCATTATTGCATCCATATTTGTTTGGAGATCGAATACATACCTTGTTAATTTCAGCAGTTACAGCAACCGTTGGCTCTATAAGCTCCACCTTGTTACGAGCACCATCTATGCTGATTACTTTGCAAGTACTCATACTCATTACCTCAGGAGTTTCTAGTCACAACTCTACCTCAAGCTGAACACCGTCCAGATCCATATTAATATTGCCACAAACACTCCTAGCCAGAAGTATCGAAGACTTGTCAAGGGTAACTTCTCTATTGTCAACAAGTGAATTTATATATGGGCACCACAACTAATCGCCCCACTCATCTTATGCATAGACATGGAATATGCACATTGCCCTCCAATCGAGCTTACCATCATTCACTCAAAAATAATACGAGCAACCAAACATTCTAAGAATAGAATAATTAGCAACGTTACCTGACTACACTTCTTCAAGAATTTGCCATTTAATAGCAATTGATGGGGATCTATTCACCAGGCAGCTTACCGTACTAAGCACATCAGCTAGGATTCTCTTAGCAATACCAGCACTAGAGATAATTTTTCGGGTCGTCTCTAGTAATGTTCTGCTCATCAATTCTGCAAATTGTTATGATTTGCCGACACTAGTGCGATGTTTCACTATGCCCTCTTTCATGTAGAATTTATTTGGTAGCTCCGAGTAGAACTCCATGCTATTATCAGTCCGCACATGCTTGATCGACTTACCAGTCTCTGTCTCGATCAAAGCTCCTAACCGTGAGATCCTGACATCAGCATCAAATTTGTTCCTTGACACAAACACCCAGGTCTTCCTCAAACAGTCAATAAACTCTCGAACAGATGCATCTGACGTCTCTGCAGGAAAATTTGTCACTGTCTCACCTTAAAGTTTATACAAGCCTCCATGCTTGATTCATTTGTAATCACCAAGGCACCTCGAACAACCTTCAGAACTCTACCTTTTGAAGAATAGCTGCAACCAGCTAAATCTATGGCACCCAAGGAAATTAAGTTCTTTTTCAATTCTAGAACATGTCTTACTCCAGTCAATGTCCTCATAATACAATCATGCATTCTGATTTTAACATCACCAGCACCCACAACATCGCACTCAGCGTTGTTCCCTAATTGAACTTTACCACTACCTATGCACTAATAAGTGATAAACCAGTTTCTATTTGGTGTGATATGAAAAGAACAACTAGAATCCATAATTGATCCATCAAACAATGAATCATTAGCGACAAACAAGATATAATCGACACTATCTGCTACAGTTGCAACATTATCTGCAAAATCAACCATAATTCACTTACCCTTCTCATTCTTCAACTTAAGACAATCCCTTCTAAGATGCCCCTTCTTGTCACAGCTCCAACAGACAACATTGCCAGTCCTAGATTGACTACACTTGTTTATATTAGTACTACTATTACCCACACGAGTTATAGATATTCCTTTATTTTCACCTACTAGAGCAATAGATACAAATTCGCCAAATTCTCTTCTACAAATATCATCGCTCAAAATTAAATCTCAAACCCCATCAAACGTCAAACTTGTTGATCCAGAGGAATTACTAACAACAGTAACAGTAGTATTCCAACTATTAGGTAATGAGGATAGCAGAATCAAAGCACATACCTCATCTTCAAAGTCAATCTCAATTGAACTCAATTGACTAACAATCACATTGAATTCATTAATATGATTTACAACTGACGCACATTCACTCATCTTCAAATTAAACAAACGTCACATCAAACAGACCTTGTTGATCGCAAAGGGCTTCTCGTACATATCCACTAGGGCTTGCATCAAATCAGCAGTGGTCTTCTCCTTCAAGATGTTAAACGCGACGTTAATAGCAAATGTCAGCCGAATAACACCCATAGCTTGTCTATCCAGTAAATCCCAATCAGCTTGCTTCATTGTCTCTGGATTCTCCCCAGATAAGGGCAAGTACAGTTTCATTTGGTAGAGATAATTTTCAATCTACATCTTCCAGAAACTAAAATCCTTCCCATCAAATCTGTCAATTCTCACTTTTACTTCTTCTGTCGCCATCGATTTGCTTCAACTTAGTCAAGCCTAGCTCTGATACCACTTGTTGCAATTAAGCAAGTGATTGAACAATAATATAGAAAGATGAAAAAAATAAATCGGACACCAGATTTACGTGATTCAGTCGTAAAGACCTACATCAATGGGGAGAGCAGCAACGAATTTAACTATAGATCAAGCGATACAAGGAGATTACACGCTCAAGTCACTCAAATACTTTCTCGGTGTTTCCCAAACCCCAATTACACCTAATACACCAATCTTTTTTGGATGTAAATCACGAATAAGCTTTGCCGCACGAGATACACGAAGACCTGCTATCAAGCACCAAGCGCCTACAAACGTCTCTCACAAACAGAGAACACTCATGGCACTCAGAGTAAATGACACTTCAATATGTGGCTTCACTCGGCTAGCGGCTTCAACGAACGTGTGCGGCTTCGTAGGATTTTTCTCTCTTTCATGGCAAGCTTCGTTTCTCTCGAGAACCTACGGCAGCAATACACCGAAAAGAAGAAACCCTCAAAGACGAAGACCTGCAAAAATATTTGCCTTTTATACGTGTGCCCATCAAGGGCCCACCTGCTCCTTGCTTCACGTACAGAAGCCCACGCGTGAAATACGTGTGTGTGTGCCCAGAGTCAACACTTTGACTCTAGGCCCACCTATTTTCCATTCATGTGCAGAGGCTTCACACCAAAGGATTTCGGCAGCGCATGGGGCTTCGGCGGCTTCGTTTTAAAGAAAAAAAATTCTTCATTTACTTATTTCTTCTTTTGTGTAATTTTAAGGAATCCAGCAAATTGCGTTTTATAAATGCTCAAACTCAAGATATAATTTAACACCAAAAAAGAGAGGGCTTGCTCGTCGGAGAAAATATTAGTTAGGTGGATTCATGTAGGGTTGCAACGTTGACATCCCTCGGTACTTTCTATGCCTGATATCCCTACAGATCATGAGGGACTCTGTGACGACCGTGACGGGCATATCCTACGAGTGCGAGAGCATCGAGAAGTGGCTGTCCAATGCCCCATAACCAACCAGTCACTGCCGAGGGCTTCTGGCCTCACCCCGAACCACACGCTCCTCTGGCTCATCTAGGCATGGTGCGCCAGCAACGTGAAGAACCTGTCGCGACCTCTTTTTTTTCTCGACGCCCGCAATCGGGTACGAGCGCCTAAAGGAGGTTAATGGCTCGGCTAATTATGCCCGGACTTTCCCAAGTCCACCAATTCACGACTTTAATAGTTTGAGTTTTTAACCTATAAATCAATTTTTAAAATGGAGTCGCCACTAATCGATTTGGAGTGGGTCGATTAGAAACCCAAGCGAAGTATCGGGAGAAATACTCGCTCCTGTGCAACCAGAGAAATTAGGATCGGAGACTTGATTACACTAGTTAATCACTAATGCCCTTTCGGTACCTAATCTTGTTTAAACCCTAAGGCTTTTTGGATGTTTAAGAGATTTTCCATGCATTTTTGGAGGAAAACATTTTTTTTGAGTCATTTTCTAATTTTGGACGCAAAAGGGATTTTTTGGGATTTTTTTTTGGAAAAACACAAGTCTTTTTGGCTTTTTTGAATTTTTTTGGCTTTTTCATGAATTTTTGGCTTTTTTGGGTTTTTGGCATATTTTTTGATTTTTTTGGAAAATAAAATATTTTTTAATATTTTTGAAAATATTTTGGGAAATAAATTATTTTTTATTTTTCTCGATTTTTTAGAAAATAAAACATTTTTCGACATTTTTTTAAAATATTTTTCGATTTTCTGGAAATTAAAACATATTTTAATATTTTTTCGAAAATAAATTATTTTCGATTTTTTTTAAAATAAAATTTATTATTTATCATTAAAAATATTATAAAAAACTGACCTCGGGTCGGATCCGCGGGTTGATCCGACCCGGTCGGCGACCCGCACGCGGCCCGACTCGATTTTTCTCCCTTTTTTCTTTTTTTTTTTAAGCCCATGAACTAACCAAGGCCCATTTATGCACAAAAACAGCCCACACAACCGGGCCCGACCTGAATGGGAGAAAACCCTACCCGGATGGGGGTTTCTCCGACCCGATTTTGACCCTAAGCAGCGCCTCTCTCCCTTCTTTTGTCTTCGCGGCGCCGATGAAGGATGACCGGAACGTCACAGGGCGGTGACACGGCGACGGTGGCGTCGCGGCAGGTGACGGCACGGTGACAGTGTGAGGTGCGACGGCGGCCGAACACCACAGGGGTCTCGGCGAATCGTCGGGACCGCGTCGGGGTGGAGAGCGCCACAACGACGATGCAGCAGGTCGTTGCTGGTTTGGGGACAACATCGGGGAGGATCGCAAAGACGGCTCGGCAGCGATCCGGTGTAGCGACGGTGGGTGCAAATGACGGCAACGAAACCCCTACCTTCCGAACCCATTCACTCGATCTAGACGGCGTCGGGCACGCCGGGGTGGCGGTGGTGGCTTGAGTGCCTCCTTTCTCCTCGTATCCGGCCTCGCTCCTCCTCGCATCCGGGCTTCCTCTTCGCCGTACTCTCTCCCTTCGGCCAGATCCGAGCCTCCACCGGCCGGATCGACCGCCTCGGACTCACTGGCCGGCAACCTCCCCAAAGTCTCTCGGGGAGGTCAGCCCGAACTCGCGACCCGAGTTCTCTCTCACTCGCCTTCCTCTCGCTCGCTCTTCAACCTCCTCCGAAGTCTCTCAGGAGGAAGCTTCCAAGCTCGCAATTTTCTGGCGTGTCCCTTCGACAACGGAAACGGGGGCCTATTTATAGGCGAGGGAGCAGCCGGTCGACGGAGCTTCGACCGCCGGTCCCTGTGCGCCAACCGGCGTCCCATCCGGCGCCAGCTGCCCCTCCCACGTTCTGATCCGATGCCAGCCGCCCCCTGCTCCACGTGCGCCATTGTTGCTTCTCCCCTCCGCTCCGACTTCGCCCTCGCGCGTGCGCCGCAACCGCGTGAGGAAGAAGAAGAAGTGGGGGTCAAGGAGATGAAATGGGCCGAGGGCCCATACAAAAGCTGCTCTTTTTTGTTTTTCTTTTGCTTTGCTTTGCTGTTTTTATTTTGAAAAAGAGACAAGATAAATAAAATAAAAACTTAATTAATAAGATAAAATAAACTTAATTAAAATTTGAGGCGTCAACCTGCCCTCTTTGAAGGTGAGTTCGTAGAGGTTGCATTCAAAGATGATCGATGCCTAAATTTTATCTACGCGTACGTAGCAGATTATATTTTATTTAGGACCTATTACTCTATGCAGAAAAGAGCAATATAACTTTACACATACTAAGACAGATAAGAAGATACCTGTAGTTACTTACCGGGAGTGAGTGAGATAGGGTGTGAACCCCGAGTTTTGGCAAGTATCAAGGCGTCATCTTACCTGGTGATATGAGGAGGTTGCTTTTCCAGGGCTCGAACCATTCTTCGGTCACCTATTAAAACAATCAATGATTTGTCTAGGACCCGAACCTTTTTTTCGGTCGCCTTGACGGAGATCGCTCTTCCAGACCCGAACCATTCTTCGGTCGCCTGCTGGAGTAATCGGTGGTTTGTCTCGGACCCGAACCATTCTTCGGTCGCCGTGACGGGAGACTGCTCTTCCAGGATCCAAACCATTCTTCGGTCGCCTATTGGAGTAATCAGATTTGTCTAGGACCCGAACCTTTCTTCGGTCGCCTTGACGGGAGATTGCTCCTTCAAGACCCGAACCATTCTTCGGTCGCCTATTAAAACAATCCAAGATTTGTCTAGGACCCGAACCTTTCTTCGGTCGCCTTGACGAGAGATGTACTGACCTTTCTCAGGGCATCTCATTTGTGGGTGCCTGATTTGTATCAAGGACACCGGTTGGTACCCGACCTTTCTCAGGAGATGCGCCGATCTTTATCAGGGCATCGATTTGTTGGGTGTCTGACTTCTATCGAAGACACCAGTTGGTACCCAACCTTTCTCAGGAGATGCGCCGACCTTTCTCAAGGCATCGATTCATGGGGTGTCTGACTTCTGTCGAAGACACCAGTTGGAACCCGACCTTTCTCGAGAGGATGCGCCGACCTTTATCAGGGCATCGATTTGTTGGATGTTTGACTTCTATCGAAAACACCAGTTGGTACCTGACCTTTCTCGGGAGATGCGCCGACCTTTCTCAGGGCATCGATTCATGGGGTGTCTGACTTCTGTCGAAGACACCAGTTGGAACCCGACCTTTCTCGGGCGGATGCGCTGACCTTTCTCAAGGCATCAATTCTAGAATATACCTGGGCATTCACAAGCATATCAAAGAGTACCTGGATATTCACAAGTACTAACATGAAGGATATTTGGGCCTTTGCAGGCGTCGAAATGGGTATTTTGTTGATCATAGGCAATGGACGGGTACTTGGATGATCACAAGTGCGAACTCTTGGAGGATACCTGGACGTTTGCAAGTATCGAAGGGGTACCTAGACGATCATAGGTACAAACTCTTTGGAGATATCTGGATGATCACAAGTATCGAAGGGGTACCTGGACGATCACAGGTACAAACTATTTGGGGATACCTGGATGATCACAAGTATCGAAGGGGTACCTGGACGATCATAGGTACAAACTTTGAAGGAAGAATCAAAGCATACCTGAGATATTTGTGTGGAAATATCGAGGATGGGTCTTGCATATACGTGAAGGTTTCTCACCTCCTGGTAGTGGGAATATCGAGGATGTACATAAGATATTCGTGAATGTCTCTCACCTCCTGGTAATTGGGAATATCAAGGGTGTACCCGTGATATCTGTGAAGGTCTCTTACCTCCTGGTAAAGGGGAATATCGAGGACGTACCTTGGATATTCATGAAGGTCTCTCACCTCCTGGTAATTGGGAATATCAAGGGTGTACCTGTGATATTTGTGAAGGTCTCTCACCTCCTGGTAACATAAACTTGAACGTAGCACTAGGCTTACCTGGATGGCCGTAGGTACTTAAAAGGGGTGGAACATCTGGATAGCCACAGGTGTACAAAGTACTGGAATACTTGGATGAACACAAGTATTTAATGATACAACCTGGGACCACTCAGTTGGTCCAAGTGTAAGGAAGCATACCTGGGTAGGTGCTGGCACACAAAGCAGTGGAGTGCTTGAACAACTACTATATCATTTGGGGACAACTCGGGCAAGTTGAGTGTCATGAAAAGGGGGTATCCGAACAATGGCCGGTACTCAAAGACAAGAGGATACTTGGACAGTCACAAGCATCCAAACTCAAGGGACGACTCGAATAAGTCGAGCGTCAGAAAAAGGGAGTATCCGAACGGTGGCCGGTACTCTAAGACAATAGGGATACCTAGACAGCAGTAAGCACCCAAACTCAAAGGATGACCCAAATAGGTTGAGTGTCAAGAAGAGAGTACCTGGACAGTGATAGGTACCTTAAGACAAATGGGGATAGAGATATGCTTACCTGGCAATATCTCTGATCTCTAAGAGTATGTCTGCTATTTACACACAAGATGCACACATGATTGTATATGCTGTAAATTCATGAGTTCAAATGAGATTCATGCATGATAATTTTGTCATTCCGCATCTTTTGATTTCCACTGGGAAGATTTTGAAAGACAACCTTCATTTAGAATGTAGATGTCTTGAGCATGCCAGATGAGGGACTTTCAGTCTAAAAGGACTTTCCGCTCACTCTCATGGAAAAGGCTATCTTGACCATTGATGCAGGATTCATAAGGACCACACTATCTCACTGTCATCATGTCAGCAGGGGTCCGAGTATTCTCGCAAACAGTACGACTTTACCAATGTGAGAGGTCTTTGTTGAAACTATGATGAAGTCTTGGCCAGTGGCTCATCGAAGGGGACCGTCGAGGTCAAGGCTCATGAACAAAGTGCCGCACGATCATCTCCGGGTTTGCAAGTCAAGAGTCCTGCGAAAAGAGATAGAATAGTCTTGCTCGTACTTCTTCGAGCGATGCTTATAGACATATGAAATCCTACGTTAATTGAAGTGCCCCTAGTCTGAAGAGACTTTTGCAATGGGATGCAATGTAGGCTTGATTCATGTGTAAAAAGGTAAGAGCTGGTGATTGTCTTGGCATTTGTCACCAGTCTTTCTTCTCACTGTCAAATGGAGGTTCTATGGACCACAACAGTAACATTTTCTTGGCTGCATTTTTGACTGGGGGACATTGGCCTTACTTTTACCAGGCACACTACTTTTTTCATGCCCCTATTTTTATTCCAGTTCTTCATTTATGGGCATTGACCTTGCTTTTACCAGGTACACTGCTTTTTTATGCCCATGTTTTTTCATTCTTTGTTGCTTGAGAGCTGATCTTGACAAGTTCAAGCAAACGCCTTTGTTAGACTATTGAGTCTTCATCTTTTGCCGGCGCTTTTGATTATGCTACTCAAACGGCAGTAGTTTCTGCTTTGCCTCCATGTGAGGGTGAATTTACAGACTCAATTGAGTTGTACAATAGATACAAGTGCGTAAAGAAAGAATTGCTCTTCATGACTCTAGGGCACTTAAATTAACGCGAGTGTTCATATGCAATAAAGATACTCGAAGATTGATGCAAGTGCAAGCAAGAAAATTTATGTCCCCTTTCTCACCTTGTGATGCTGACTTGCTTTCGACTTGCCCCAGTGTGGGGTGGTTCTTTGACGGGAGTATAGCATAAATTTGTCAGTGTATGAGGCTCAATGGGGTGAGCGGTGGAATGCCCCTCACTATTTTGGTTATCGTACCATTCGCGAGAGAACTCTTTACCCTGCAGCCATGGAATCTTCTGCACTCATCTCACAAGTGTATAGATGGGGGACTGTGTGTAGGATATGGCTTGCCTTCCATCATTCTGACGCGCCTCATCCAGCATGCTTGATTAATCTTGTATTCTTCATTTAGCTATCTATTCTAATAATCCTTAGTGGAATCAGTGACTTAGACAGACAAAATCATCATGCAGAATTCATTTGGAAACGACATGCAACATTTTGAATATGATGGAGTTTGAACTCTTCAAAACAAGTGAATGGTTTTGACTCGAAAAGACCTTGTTGACAACTTTAGGAGTTAACATAATGGTGCTTCCAAATATGTTAAATTTTGAACATCAAAAGAGTTATTCGCAAATGGGTGTCGATGGTTGTCCCTATTGATTAGGAATATGACACATGAATGATCAGTCGGGGTTGGGAATCTGATCGGGCATCTCTGCTTTTGCCCCTGCAGAAGAGAAGATGTACAAGTAGATCAATTAGTCTGGCCAAAATCAAATGTGAGTTGAGGCCTGAAGATTTTCTGTCATTTGCTTTGGCGATTACTCAAGACGCCATTTCGCTTAGGAGAGTTTGTCATGCCTCTCATTGATTTGTTATCTTTGCTTTTGACAGTCAGTTAATCCTACAACAAACAAGACATGCTTCTCATTGATTCGTTATCCTTGCTTTTGACAAATGGTGATCCCGCAACAAACAAGAGGGAATGTGTTAGTCATGAACTCTTTCAAGAGTCAAATAACTGGAATCGATACAACTTTACCCTTCACTGGTTTGCAGATGATTGGGTGAACCTGAAGTGAGAGGGGGACATGAAGTCCTATGTCCCTTGCTTCATTAGGTCAATTATTCTCTCGAATTAGCTCCCGGATGACATGTCTTTTTACACGAAAACCAGTGTGAATTTGACGTGGGTCATTTCCACGTACTAGCTTGGCCAATATTGATTTGCCTAACCATTAAGTTTGGTTCTTGAGTTGTGATGCTCCCCGTCAATAGGGGAATATGTCAAAAGTGAATTCAAAGAAGGGGGAGTATTGGAAACGATACCAAATGACTCTTCTCCAAAGTTTGTATTTGCTGACTCCTGATGATGTTTGAATGTCGATGACAGCCTTTTCATCTTGGCATAGTTTGACATTTCTTTCGATTGGCCTTCCTCACTTGTGACCATGTATGCATGATTGATGGTCGTTGATTCATCTTCAACGCCTTCCTTCTGTGGAATTTCTCCTTCGTCTTTAACTATAGCATCATTGGGCAAAGGTCATGTACCTCAAGCTTCTATGGAATCTGAGATGGACAATCAAAACCTCTAATTCTCTGATGGCAATTAGTTCTTGCGAGAACATGCGTCTGAATAGGAAGTCGGGTTTCTAGGTCCTCATTTTGAATACGGGCTAGAGACCGCTTCAACTGTCTGGATTTCTTCCCTGTTGACAGTAGCCAATTCAAAGAGAGAGAAAAGATCCCCTCCTTGTGCTTCTGGACTTGTCGAAGCTAGAAGTCCTGTTGATGGACTCACGACATCCTGCCTAGAGTTATCATGCTATGCATGCTTCAAGTTTGATAATATGCATGTGCCTATTACATCCCATCCTTCGTCTCCTGTAGATGGAAGAGAGAGGATGTCATTTTCGATATTATGTTCGGGGAATAGGACTTACCATTTTGAAGCGTGATGATCCTTTCTGTTTGCCCTCACTTTCTTGGAAGAGTGCTTTTTAACTTGGCGAGTTCACATGATGTGCCAGGTTCAAATGTCCCTTGGTCACACTAAGTCAAAGGGGGTGAGAATGATCTTTTGAGACATGAAGTGAGAGGGTTAGAAAGACAAATGTGCTTAAATTTATCATCTTGTTTTGACAAAAGCTTTTCGGTGATGAAATATTGTTTTTATTTTCAAAGTGCATCTTCGGGGGGAGGAAAGCATGAGGAAGCCCAACCCTCAGTATTCTCCTTGGATGATATTTTTTTTTTTTTTATGGTTGGATAGCATCACCGAGCTGGTTTGGAGTACCGCCTCATGTTCTTAAAACAAAATATTACAACTGTACAATAGAGTACTTGAAATGGAAAATACAACCGTAGCATACTAGATAAGATGAGAAACATGAAATTATAAAAACAAGTAAAACCCATGAAAACTCCTGTGTAAAGGAGCGCTTTGATAGTGCTGGTCTTGAAGCTAAGCGTCTTTGAAATCCTCGCCTCCAGTAGACTCGAAGTATTCGCATGCGGTGACTATCTTGTTGAAGTTACGGAAGTGTAACCCATGCAGCCAACAGCGCTGCTTGCAGGACAAAACCTCTATGAACTGCTTCATTAACTCCTCTTCAGCCAGTTGAGGGTGGGTTTGCATCATGAAAGCCCTCCACCTCCCCGCGCGTATGATCGGAAATCTTCCATTGGTTTTCTTGTGAAGTGAGCCAAGCTCTCACAAGGCGTTCGGTCCGATCTGGCTTTGGTACTGATGCAAGAATGTGGAAGTCAGCTCATTCCAATCCTTTAGAAGATAAATGTTTGCTGTGATAAACCATTGCAATGCAAACCCCGTAAGAGTTTCTTGGAATGCCTGAGTTGTGAACGACATCGGGCCATAGTATCGACTCATTTCTGCATGGAGATACTGCAAGTGGGCCACGGGACAAGCTGTGCCGTTATACTTGCGGAGATTGGGTATCCACATTTCTATGGGGCTCATGATCCTACAAGGGCCAGACGGGCTTGATGTATCTTGGTTAGGCCAATGGTTTTCCCACTGCATATCTGTTGTAGTGGTGAATTTTTCTATTTCAGGAAAGTTGGATTCTACCGAGATTATCCCATTACTTTCTTCTTGGTCAAGATTTCCGAATGAGGATGAAGTATTGAAACTATTCTCATGGCCAGAGGATGAGCTCAATACTTCATTAGGATAGTAGCGGATAAAGACGTATGATTCTTCTCCTGACGGGCCTTCATCCCCGGATGAGAGTAGGAAACAGTTATACGATGAATCGTCGGCTTCATTGTTGAAATAACGTTGGAAGTCCTTGGGATTGTATTCTAGGGCCAGGAAGTCTTCAGGGTTGTACTCTTGGGAACGCTCGAAGCTTTGGTGCGGTGGCTCGTCAGTAGATGCTGTATTGATCTGCTTAGGCTTCCTTTTCTGGGCCCCTGGTCCAGATCTTTTGAGTAAAGCCCTTCGTTTTGCCAGCTCAATTCTGTCAAAGGAAGTGAGAGACATTGGAGTTTCACTATCTGATTCACTTCCCAAGTTGATAGGGGTTGGTATTCTTTGGACCTTAGCTCTTGGAGTAAGCTTGGGGAGTTGTCTTGTCGTGCCCCGGTCTTGAACAGGCTCTGTGTCTTTGATCCCGTACAAAGGCTCCTTGCCTTTCCTAGTGGGAAATTTTCCAGTAACAGGGTGTTGTTCAGCTGCCCATTTATCATGCAAGGCTTCATTGACATGCTCTTCTCCTATCTCAGCGACTAACGGTTCCTTGTGCTCCGCGATCATCGACTCTTCGTAGGGTAGGATGATGTCAAGATTATACTCTTGGTAAAAAACATGAATTAGTTCCCTCCAGGTTTTAAGGGGACTAATCTTTCTGACAATGTACCATCGCAAGGCAGGGCCAGTCAAGCTCGATTGGTACGATTGAATCATCCTTCGAACCAGGTAGGCCTGTAAGTAAGTCTCTGGACCGGGGGTATCAGCATACCTTTCGCATTCGGGTACTTTGAGTTTTTCGGGGATCTCAATGCCGGCGTAATTGGACAGGTCCATGGGATTCTGCCCCTGCAGCTGACTTAACTTTTTAATGATCTTTTCAAACTGTCTATGGTACCGCTATTTTCGGCAAATTTGCAGTGTCATGACGGTGTTTGAGGCAACTATAGAGTTGGGCTCAGCTTGAGTGGATTTCATTTGTCTCGAGAGTTGTTGAAGGACAATGGACATCTGTCCTACGCCGTCTTCAATGTTAATGAGGCGATTTTGTACATCATTCTGATCGGGCCCAATTGTATGAGGCCATTCGCGAGTGATTGGTGGCTGGCGATTCATAGTTACCTGTTTGTTGCGAAAACAATGAATGAGCATGAAAGTAAACAAAGATTGACCCATGGCAATGGTCTAACTGCTTTTTTATTTATCAAAAGAGGATTTTATAGACTGCAGACTTCTGACATCTAAAACTTGAAATTGAAATAACATAATGAAATACTAGATATTAAACAAAAGTCCCTAAACAATGGGACGAAACTTTCACACTATTAATACTAAGGGGCACATGATTGCCAATTTATATGTGATGGGGAGCCTTGTTCTTGTGAGGACGCCTGCTTCCTTGGGCTAGCTCTGAGGTGTGCATCCAATCCATTCCCAAATCCCTCTCCATGAGCTCTACTTGCTCGTGTTGGCTGCTCTCGCTGATCGAGTGAGGGACTAATGGCTTCCATCTTTTCGGGATGCGATGGTTATGGATGTAGGACATGGAGGCGTGGTGGGCTTTTTCTTCTCCCTCAAGCCCTTTAGGTACCACAATCCTTTTGCGATGGCACTTGTCCCAAGCTTCCTGAGCGGTAGAAACTTCGAATGCGTAGTCACTGCTTGTGTTGAAAAGAACTGAAGAGATCTTCCTGATGAAAGGTGGTGGGATTTCCTGAAGGGCTCCATATTGTCGTGCCACTCGATAAGGGTGATAGAGGATGGCGCCGGTGAGGCCGAGCAACGGAATTGAAAGACAGCGCTTGTAAGCGAAGCGAGCTCTCTTTTCATGGAACCAACCAGCACACCATTGGAATGCCTCAGGAGTCGGGTCTCTTAGGAAGCTTACCCAATTTAAACAGCTTTGATTGGGAATGTATGGTCCTAAAACCATAAATTTTTGTAATGGGTTTTTCGAAAGCATTCGTTTCAGATGATCGCATGAAGTCTCGAAATTCGCTTAGGTGAGAAAAGAACCAGACTTGTAAAATTTCAGGAGATGCTCGCATGATTTTTTCCGAGTTGTCTTTAAAACGATAAAAAGACAAGAATGTTTCAGTTAAAATCATGTTGACATAATTCCCTCCTCTCAAGATTTGATCAACTATCCATGCCATCTCAGGACTTATGGCATTTCTTTGATGGGGAAAAACGATGAGCCCGAAAAAGGCCAGGAGGAAAATCTCACTTTTTCGGGTCATAGGCTGGTTTTGAAAACATGCATTCACGAATTCTAAAGGGCATACATTATGGTTGTTTTCAAGAATTTGCTTCATGACATGGATTTCAGTTCCTAAAAGTCGCGCCAACCCGCGCCACGGGAGCGCGCCGGTTGATGGCTTGACGAGCTTTTTCTCAAGAGGCATTCCAGTGATGATGCTGTATTCTTCCAGGGTTGGGGTTAGCTCAAACCTACCGAATATAAAAGTAACCGTCTTCGGGCACCAGAAATGTGCCATGGCTTGTATGACTTTAGGGCAAACAGTGATTCGGATCAACGATAGGAGATGACCAACTTTGGCCTTCACACACTCTTGGGCAAACTGATCTAATTGACCCCACCATCTGAAGAGCTCCGCCTTGGGAGTAGGAATGAACTGGATATCGTCTTTCCCTATCGCATATAAACTGGGACTTGAAAATTTTATCCTAAATTGCCATGGGCCAAAATAAAAAGACTGAGTAAAAGTAAAGAAATCACTTTGCTTTTAAAGAAAAATGGCAAGCACAAAGGATATCCGCCCGTCGTAGTCTCGCGTTAGCAGCATACCCTCCTAACCTCGGCTAAGAAATTCAGGGAAAAGAAAGGCAACCTCTACATCACAGTCTCGCGTTCGAGGTCGTATCTTTCTTAACACCATCCTAGAAGTCCTATGGCGGCCCAGGTCCGGCGGCCGGGTTGTGTGTGTTATGTGTAGTGTTTAAAACAGTAAAGCATGCACAACAGTTTATGATCACAAAAACATTTTATTTTAACAGAATAAAAAAAACTTTAAGCTATTACCCTGCATAAAAGAAAGAAAACCAAGTCAGCAAAGCATTTAAACAAAGATAAAATGGCCTAAGTCCTCAAAGTCCCCAGCGGAGTCGCCAAGCTGTCGCGACCTCTTTTTTTCTCGACGCCCGCAATCGGGTACGAGCGCCTAAAGGAGGTTAATGGCTCGGCTAATTATGCCCGGACTCTCCCAAGTCCACCAATTCACGACTTTAATAGTTTGAGTTTTTAACCTATAAATCAATTTTTAAAATGGAGTCGCCACTAATCGATTTGGAGTGGGTCGATTAGAAACCCAAGCGAAGTATCGGGAGAAATACTCGCTCCTACGCAACCAGAGAAATTAGGATCGGAGACTTGATTACACTAGTTAATCACTAATGCCCTTTCGGTACCTAATCTTGTTTAAACCCTAAGACTTTTTTGGATGTTTGAGAGATTTTCCATGCATTTTTTGGAGGAAAAACATTTTTTTTGAGTCATTTTCTAATTTTTGGACGCAAAAGGGATTTTTTGGGATTTTTTTTGGAAAAACACAAGTCTTTTTGGCTTTTCTGAATTTTTTTGGCTTTTTCATGAATTTTTGGCTTTTTTGGGTTTTTGGCATATTTTTTGATTTTTTTTTTTGGAAAATAAAATATTTTTTAATATTTTTCAAAATATTTTGGAAAATAAATTATTTTTGATTTTTCTCGATTTTTTAGAAAATAAAACATTTTTCGACATTTTTTAAATATTTTTCGATTTTCTAGAAATTAAAACATATTTTAATATTTTTCGAAAATAAATTATTTTCGATTTTTTTAAAATAAAATTTATTATTTATCATTAAAAATATTATAAAAACTGACCCGGGTCGGATCCGCGGGTTGGATCCGACCCGGGTCGGCGACCCGCACGCGGGCCCGACTCAGATTTTTCTCCCTTTTTTTCTTTTTTTAAGCCCATGAACTAACCAAGGCCCATTTATGCACAAAAACAGCCCACACAACCGGGCCCAGAAGACCTGAATGGGAGAAAAACCCTACCCGGATGGGGGTTTCTCCGGACCCGGTTCTGACCCGGCAGGCGCCTCTCTCCCTTCTTTTGTCTTCACGGCGCCGATGAAGGATGATCGGAACGTCACAGGGCGGTGACACAGCAACGGTGGCGTCGTGGCAGGCGACGGTGGCGTCGCGGCAGGCGACGGCACGGTGATAGTGTGAGGTGCGACGGCGGCCGAACACCACAGGGGTCTCGGCGAATCGTCGGGGACCGCGTCGGGGGTGGAGAGCGTCACAGCGACGATGCAGCAGGGTCGTTGCTGGTTTGGGGACAACGTCGGGGGAGGACTGCAGCACGGCTTGGCAGCAGTCCGGTGCAGCGACGGTGGGTGCAGCGACGGCAACGGAACCCCTACCTTCCAAAACCCATTCACTCAGATCTAGACGGCATCGGGGCACAGCTCAGGGTGGCGGCGGTGGCTTGGAGTGCCTCCTTTCTCCTCGTATCCGGCCCTCGCTCCTCCTCAGATCTGGGCTTCCTCTTCGCTCGTACTCTCTCCCCTCGGGCCAGATCCGAGCCTCCACCGGCCGGATCTGACCGCCTCGGACTCGCTCGCCAGCAACCTCCCCCGAAGTCTCTCGGTGGGAGGTCAGCCGAACTCGCGACCCGAGTTCTCTCTCACTCGCCTTCCTCTCGCTCGCTCTTCAACCTCCTCCGAAGTCTCTCAGGAGGAAGCTTCCAAGCTCGCGATTTTCTGGCGTGTCCCTTCGACAACGGAAACGGGGGCCTATTTATAGGCGAGGGAGCAGCCGGTCGACGGAGCTTCGACCGCCGGTCCCTGTGCGCCAAGCGGCCTCCGCCGGCCGAACCGGCGGCCCATCCGACGCCAGCTGGCCCTCCCACGTTCTTATCCGATGCCAGCCGCCCCCTGCTCCACGTGCGCCATTGTTGCTTCTCCCCTCCGCTCAGGCGTCGCGCCCTCTATGCGTGCGCTGCAACTGCGCGAGGAAGAAGAAGAAGTGGGGGGGCTGGGCTGAGACGAAATGGGCCGAGGGCCCATACAAAGGCTGCTCTTTTTTGTTTTTCTTTTGCTTTGCTTTGCTGTTTTTATTTCGGAAAAAGAGACAAGATAAATAAAATAAAAACTTAATTAATAAGATAAAATAAACTTAATTAAAATTTGAGGCGTCAACAGAACCGCATCAACTGGATCCCGACGTTGAAGTTGCCCCTCGATAGGGGTCACATCCTGAAGCTGGTGAAGGAGCTTGCGGCCGATTACTCGATCGTTGAGGCGATCAAGGAGTTGGAAGAACTGGCGGAGGAGAACAAGCGAAATCGGGCATGCATGGTTGAGGCTATAACATCGTCAAATCGAAGACCCAACGAGTAATGAGTGAGCACCGGAGTAGAGAGCGAAGAAGTGACACCCGAGCATCGAAGAGATCGAGGATGAGGGAACTAAGAGAGACAAAGCATCAATCTTCCTCCTTCAAAAGGAGAAAAAAGAGGAGAGAGAAAGGGAAATGACTCACCGCGTTTGGCACAGCAGTGCGACCCTATTATTAGGAGAAAAAATTTTAAATAAAAAAGAAGAAATGCCTATTTTCCAATTGTAACTTATACGCTAACCGGTGCTCTAGGATCACTTAATATTTTCTCTGCTGGTCGAGTCTCGCTAGAAATCTAGACCCATTTAAAACACACATTTAATTGGGATTTATAATTTAAACCCATAACAATCCATTTTTTGAAATTCAGCTAATCCAAAGGTAGGCCTAACCCATTTTGACCCCTTTAATTGCATACGGAGGTGTAGATTTCAACCATATTAAGGTTAAATGAATTAATTAGTAGTGCGGTTCAAATACAAATTATTGATCAAATCATATCATTATGTGAAGCAATCGAGATCACAATATCAATAGTTGTGCATTAGAAAAATGGATCCGTTAGGTGACCTAACGCTATAAAATCAATAATCTGACAAGAAGCCTTGGACGCTAACTACATGAATGAATCTTGAGTCGTGCTTCCAAATGAATGACTAACGTAATATGGATGCGCACTTTTATGATTTGCAAATGCAACATCGAGTACTTAATTGTGGTAATAAACTACATTCAATCACTTGGAGTGGAATGGCAAATGTCAATATAATGATCAACCTAAATACAAATCCTTTTAGTAAGATTTCCGACACATCGAAACGAAAAATTAATCAGATTATGTATGTTGGATATAGAATCGGGCAAGTGAATATGGATTGATTTTAAGGACATGCATGGAAAATTTCTATTTTTCATTAAAAATGATTATGTTTAGGGCACTACGTTTTATCTTGTCCTATATATATTGAATATTGAATTATACTATATATATATATATATATATATATATATATATATATATGTTTATGTATATTGAATTGGATTGTTATTGCTATTGTAGGCAATAATTGAAGATAGCGTATAATCAATATTTATAATATATTTGTGTGTGTGTGTGTGTAATCAATAGTTAGACGTGACAAAAGTGGTTTATTAAAACTGAATTAAAATAAAAGTTCTTAGATGTCCAAATATCATATTTAGTTAGAAAACATTTTTATACATAAAATAACGTATATGGATTTACTGTCTATAAAAAGAAAATAAAAATAAACGAAACAAAATGTCCACTTACTAATCATGGAAATATATTCAAAAGATCTATTGATACCTATTTTTGCTATTCCTTTTAATCATTTATCAAATAAGAAAATTAAGTGTCGAACACTGCCCCTAAACAAAATTTCATTGACACGATCACATTTGTATTACAAGCACTAAAAACATTTTCATTTAATAATAACATGTCCACATAAATTTCATTTGAGTCGGTCCTACCGTAAATTTCCTAGGAATTATCTCAAAGTGTTGCTTGGGTTTGAGGAGAGAGGCCCAAATTTTGTTCGAATTCTCAAGAGCAAGAGCAAGCTCGTTTAATTTCAGGATTGATGATATTCGGCCAAAGCCCATTGATACCCTTTGAGCTAACCGAATTCCGTGAACTAAGAAAGTGGGTTCTCTTATCAAATTTGGAAAGGAAGAAGGCATATCCTTCGCGATTTTCGGACAATAAATGGGGTTTCGCTTTTGCTTGCTTTAAGCTTTCTAGGTTCTTTAATCTTTTCAGTAATTTATTTAGTGTTTTAATTATTGTCACATTATTGTTTGCTGCCCACATGATCATCTCTCACGTGTTAAGGGTTTAGGATTAAAAGACCCATTAAACTTATGAAATAAATTTCTCATTGATGTATTGTTTCATGAAGATCTAATCCAACTCACGATGTCATATCGACAACGATTGCACACAAAACATTTTCAAATTAGAGGAAGTATATCAAAATGGCATTAGATTAATCCAACGTAATTAAATCCTAATAAAATGTATTTTTGCATTTTACTTATGTGTCTAATTGAACTATAAATAATTAGTGATGACTCCAAGGCATATTAAATTAAGTTACGATTGGTATTAACTTGAGAGAATCCACGTTAGGTGATGGCAGTGGCACCATCTCTTTAATGATCTATTTGCGCTTGCTAGTAATCTCGTAGCTTTCCTTCGATAATTCATCTCGAGAAAAGTTATGACCAGATAAATATAAGAAAAGAACCATGTATATTATTGAAGATTTCCCGCAACAATACTGGGACGGTTTTTGGACTTTCGTGGAAGACAAGCTTGCCGGCTACGTAAAAAATTTAAAATTTCTTAGAACTTTGACTTTGAATGAGGAAATATTAAATTGATTGAACATCGTATGTAGAATCCTTGTACTATTATAACTGCTAATTTTATTGGTCTAACTCAGTGCGGAAATAAACATACGAGAAATTATAAGATAAATACGCATGGGGAATCAATGTTATAATATTGTATTTTCCAGGCCTAATCCTCAATTTGGACCGGAATATGGACCGTACCTTCGCGCGGTAGCCTGCAATCGAATGTCATTTCTTTTACAAGTTAGCAAATTTCATCTTTAAGACGAGATTTGAGATGACCAATGCTGACGATTATAGACAGATATTATTAGTGCGGCATGCGTGGAGTGGCGAAATTAGCGTTTGGCATGACTTCGTAATCAAAGCGGTGGTTCCAAAAGCTTTCCATCATGCATTTGTCTCTGAGGAATTTTCCCAAACACCTGAGGGTTCCCGAAGTAAAGAAAGCATAGGCTCACCAGCCGAGACTAATTATTTATACGTCAGAAAGAGAGTTTGTGTGTGTTCAAGAGTTTATTTGGACCACTTACATTCTACCAAGTTCAGTTGCCCGAATTCCGGGGACAAATCTGGGCCCTCAAAGGGTTCTTCATCACGACTGTGAACTCCAGCTTCTCCGACAGGTCCACCTCCTCGCCCGCCACCGCCCGCCATTGGAACAGCCACACCAAGTTCGCCACGAAGTACTCCAGATGCAGCATCGCGAGCCCGGACGCAGGGCAGATCCTCCTCCCCGCCCCAAACGGCATCATCTTAATCTCCCTGCTCCCCGTGACGTCAAAACCGCCCGCTTCTCTGCCGCCATCACCGCAATTTAAGAACCTCTCGGGCTTGAACGCCATCGGGTCCTCCCAGACTTTCGGGTCCCAACCCATCTCCGCCACCATGAAGTTTATGGTCCCTTTCTTCGGAATCACGTATCCGCCCAGCTCCGTGTCTTCCGTCACCGTGTGCGGCAGCACGAAGTGCCCCGGCGGGTGGCGGCGTAGCCCCTCCAGCACTACCGCCTTCAGGTAGCCCATCCTCTGCAAGTCCTCCTCCTGCACCAGCTCCGCCCCTTGTCCCACGACTGATTTGATTTCATCGTAGAGTCTCTCTTGGATTTCTGGGTACTTGACCAGGTTGGCCATGATCCATTGCAGCGCTGTGGACGTCGTGTCGGTGCCGGCGTCGAGGAACTCCGAGCAGAGGCTCACCATTTCATCCTCCTCCAGCTTCCTCTTCTCCCCCGGCAACTCCAGTTCCAGGAGCGTGTCCACGTACGACACGATCCAATCGCCACGATTCTCGTCCTCCTTGGCTTAGTTCAGTTGCTTTCGCTTGGCCTTGGATCGAGCCCTGATGAGCGGGACAAGGATGCGATTCCGATATTCGATGAGCTCGTAGAACTCCTTCCACCGCTTGCGGAGCACGATCTTGGTCACCCGCGGCCAGAAATCGAGCACGCTGAACCGTTGGAAACCCAACAGCAACCGTCGCTGAACCTCCTCAATCTGCTTAATCTGCTTCTCCTCGAGCCTGTCTCCGAAGCACATGAGGACCAGCAAGCAGAACATGGCGTACTGGAAGTGGTCGACGACGCGGACCACGCCACCTGGCTGGGACTTGAGCTCTGCCACGAGGATGTCAAGGACCCACGCGCGGGCGCGGGAGTAGGAGCGCAGGCGGGAGGGATGGAGGATCTCCGCCGTGAGGTTCCGGCGGAAGAGGCGCCAGGTGGGGCCGTAGGAGAAGGAGCTGACCTTGTGCTGGTTGGCGGAGAGGACACGGTCGGCGGTGAGGGGCGGCGGGCGGTCGGCAAAGACCTCGCCGTGGCGGACGAGTGCCTCGTGGGCGAGGGCCTGGGAGGCTACGAAGATGGTGGGGCGGGGGCCCATGTGGAGGGTGACCATGGGGCCGTGGCGGGCGTGGAGGGAGCGGAGGGTGGGCTCCATGTCCGCGAATGACTTGCGGAGCCATAGGAAGTTGCCGACGACCGGGAAGGCGGGAGGGCCCGGCGGGAGGTTCTTTCTCTTGGCGGTGGAGGAGAGGAGGTTGAGGGTGGCTCTGAGGAGGGCGGCGACGGAGAGGGTGACGAAGACGAGGAACCAGAGATCCATCTTTTGCCAAAACGACTTTGAGTTTTTGAGTTGGAACAAATGGAGGATTTGCAGAGGGGAGGTGGCGAATTTTTTCGTTTAATATAAGATTGGAGATTGGATGATGACCTACCCAGATGAAAACGTGATGCAAGTCAGCAGAGGATTTTCTCCGGGAAATGATATTTCCGCGATTTATCCAATTTTACTTTTTCATTGGACTAATTTTTCTGAAAAGCTCATCCTTGATTTCTATAAAAACATAAAGGCAATTGTACCCTTTGCCAAATTATGTAAATAATCAGAAAAGTCTAACTTACCTCTTCCGTTTCTGCCATTTCCCATTTTTCATGTTTTCATTACATTACAATATTCAAGTGAAAGGATTTCCTTCATATATCAATGTCATATCTTAATGACTAGCGATTACTTTTCGTTGGATGTTGAATATAATTCATGATATGCAATTATTGAAGAAAATAAGATGAACTAAGGAATCACAATATCGATTTGAAATTTTGAAAATGTCATTTTATTAAATTTTCTCAAAGGTTTTTGTCTAGTTGCATGTGATAGGATTGTCTCTATTTATATTCCGATCATGTGAACTTGTAGTTCATTTTTGGGATGAAGCATCTGGGTTGGAAAACAGTAGTTAATTCTTCTTTATACTATTTTATTCCATTTTTTTGTCATTAAGCTATGTTAGATCACATGCCAGCATGTGGATAGAAAGTCTTCATTGACTAGCATAGCGATATCTCTATAGATGAGCTAATGCTATAAAGTTGACATTTTCACCGAAACCTTGGACCCTAATTTCGAGGACATGATTCCAAATTAATTACTAAAGTAAAGAGGACGGCTATTTCTATGATTTGCATATGCACCATAAAAAATAGGTAATCGTGGCACGAAATGTCGATTGTTGAAGTAACGCCCGATATAAATGTGAATTAATTTAATAAGCTTTCATACACATCCTAAGGACAAATTAATTAGATTACAATAAATCATGCATAAATTAACCTAGAGTACATAAATGATACATTTCTACTTTTCATAATTACAAAAGGGTAAAAAGCCACCAAAAATCATAAATTTTGCCTACTGTGATACATTTATCCTAATTTTTTTATACAAAAAAAACTCTTAAACTTATACTAATGTGGCATATTTACCCAAAACTTGTATAATATGACATATTTGCCTCAAATTTATTTTTTGTGACACCAAAAACTCCAAACTTTTTTTCGGTGACACATTTACCACATTATAATATAAGTTAAAACTCTACTAAGCAGAATCCATAGAAAACCTTAACCGTTGAGATGCAAAGGACGTATGGGAGCTGCCAATGGGGCTTTGATAGGCGATAGCGGGGCTCGGGAGACGATGGTGTCGACGACGTCGATGGTGTTGGCATTCACGAGCGGGGGCACTTTGCGGAGAAAAGAAAGAGAGAACAGTCTGAGGTAACGAGGATGAGGGAAAAACGCAATGGTGGGTCGGGGAGGCGCCGGCGGAGGCAGAGGCACGTTGGCATTGACGTAGGCAATCTCTAACAAATTCAACACTTTGTGGAGGGGAAAGAGAGCAGATTGATTCAACGCTGAGGTGTGGTGGCTCGAGAGGCGATGGCAGAGGCAGAAGCACGTCGATGTCGTGGTTCGCTAGCAGATTGCCTCGACACAGTGGCTCGGGAGACAACGATAGAGACAACTGATGGAGGCGCGTCAGCGTCATGGTTCATTGGCAAATTCAGCACTTCACGGAGGAGAGAGAGAGAGAGAGAGAGAGAGCAAATTACTTCAGTGTAGAGCCGGAGGTAGAGCCGTTGGCGTGGCAACTGGGGACGGCGGAGGTGGAGGCATGGTGGTTCACTAGCAGTTTCAAAGATCGGGGGAGTGGATTAATAAAGCGCAGAGTGAGGGGCAGAGAGAGCGCGGAACCATTTTGAATGAAGGAAATTTTTTTTCACTCCGTAACAGAACGGAGTTTTTTCGACCAAAAAAACAGAACGGAGTTTAACGAGAAGAGGGGAGAGAGAAGATAGAGAGGGTTTGCAGAGGAGAGAGGGCGTCAAGTCAGAGTAGCTGCAATGATGGGCCAGAGCTTTTGAAGAGAGAGACAGAGGAGAGAGAAGATCAAGAGGAGAGAGACGCGACTTTGAACTGAGATGATGTGGACCCGCCGAGACATGTGTCAATCGCCGAATGGTTTAAAATAGGGATGACGTGGAATTGTTAAGATACCCAATATTTTCTTTGAAATTTTGAATTCACAAGAGAAAAGAAGGGAGAAAGCATTGGTCTTCCTCATTAAGAAGGAGAAAATGGACGAAAGCGAAAGGGAAATAGAAATAGAAAATACGTCGTTCTCTCAATGCAATTTTGTGCTGAGTTAGAAATAGAAAATACTTCGTTCTTTTCCTCCATAGTGTATCACCAACAACTTGGTTCTCTAGATTCTTCCTTAGATTTTGAGGATTCCTTTTCTAGTCATAGCAATGCATTTTATTTTATTTTTTGTCAATTTCATCGAGAATAGTCATGTCTTGCAAGTTTTGTGCCTACGGTCGAGTAACCTATAGTAATCTTGATGTTTTTAATAGTTGTTCTTCTTATGGTTGAGTTCATTGTGGGGGCTAATACTGTCTTGGCTTGGGTTCGAAAGCAAGAAGCAAGGCATTGAGCAACTTGTGCGATCAATCCCTTCATTCATTCCTGCCCTTCATTCAATAGATCGCTGTCCAACGATGATGTGTTAAGCATATTAACCTTAATCCAAACTCTCCAGTCCACATCTTTCTTGCTTCAGCCCATTTTGTGTAGTACTCTGTGGCTGTGAGAATGAATATCGGTCTATCATTCATTCATTTGTTTACCCTCTCCTTTTGATTCAATAGCATCTCCTTTCAAAAAATATTGGGGAAGCTATAGCCATTGGGAGAAAGAGGAAGAGGGGCTATGTCTTACTATCACCCAGAATAGGCCAAGAGAGAGTCCTCAACCTACATTTCTGCATATGTAAGCACCAGTCCGTAGGCCGCATCTATCTAATAAGACTTGTTAGGCCAAACCTGCAATCTTCAAGTCATGAGCATGATGAGTTAACCATTCCTCTACCCCATTTCTTCCCCTTCTCTTTCTTTCATTATTCCCACCACATCGTGAGCTTTAATGCACTTGTCGTCGAATCCCCCTTCAAGTAGAACATCCAGTAGATTCAATCAAATTGGATGAGGTCGAAGCTTCTCTTCTTATGATCTACTTAAATTGTGATCCATTTGGACAGTCTATGGAAAATTGCATATTTAAGTCTGGGGATCGTAGTCTCAATCCTAATCTCATAGCTTTTAAAAGCTTAGTCCTTACAATTTTAAGGGTAAAGGGAAGAATCAACAAAATGTTATAATAACACTATGAGAGAAGAGGGATGACAGCTTCTTCCCCCAAAAGCAAGAGTGGGAGTACTCAAGCAACGACAACATTCACAACAGATGAAATAACTTCATATTATTTCACAAGAACCATGGCATGAGGTATCCAAATCCTGCGAGTAAGAACTCGTCTCTTTCTTCTGGTATGTTGATGTCCAAGTAATCAATATGTATAGGACATCTTGAATCACTTGAGCCTTGATACTACTAAGCTACTTGTAGTCCACGTGTCCTTTATGCCCAGTCGACGAGGATTTTTATTTAAAGCCTACCCTATCACTATATCTTTATAACGAACTAATATCCTAAACAATGGGCGTGGAGAAGAGCATGCCTATTTCCTACTTTGAGGAGAAAGCTCTGGTCAAGCACTACGATGACAAGTAGTCATTTTCCCATACGGTTTTGAGTAATCATACCATCTTTGTCTAAAAATAATTACTCTTTTCTTAGAAGGAAAGATAAAGACTACAAGGGGATAAAGCTACTTACTAGTCTGGATCTCCTATGCGTCAAATTATAAGGAAGGCAAATGGAAGAAGGTTCGAAAGACCAATGAGTTCGCCCAAGAGCTACAACAAGGACAAAAAACTACTTCCTAGGAAAGGGATAGTCTTACCTAAGAAAGGAACTAGTGGGGTGGAAGATGAAAAGCTAGATGCCGTTAGCTTTATGAGTGAAACTAAGAGAATGAGACAAGTAGGGAGCTAGTTGAAGTGTAGGAAAGTCTATAATAGGGTTGGCGGCTAGGAGTTCTACTCAAGGATGATGTTGATGCTGGACCAGCTTCTTTACCTAATGATCCAAAGAGATTCCAAAAAAAACTAGGACCTGAGAGAGTTCCCCTGTTGGAAGGCAAATGAGAGATCCGGTTTTTTCTACTTGTGGTGCGGATGACCCAAACAAGGAGATGTCTAGCCAATCAGAGGAGTTGTTGCACAACGTCCAGGGGCTTCCACTCTAGGAAAGAGAATCACTCAACAATTGCAGTACCACGTCTCGCCCTTATTTTCTTTTCTTGCTTGCTTTTCCAACAAAATAGCAGATCTCATAAGGGAAAAGATTCAAGACAGATATTGAATTCATGGAGGTAAAGAAGGTAGACACATCTAAATAACACGCTCATACATCTCTATTGATAATCTTCTTTCACCCTTAGGTGAGCTAAGAGGTGTAGCTTTGGCCAAGACATTCCGCAATGGAGAGTATCAGCCTCATAGGGACAACTCGTGTCCATCTTTTTTTCTTTTTTCTTTTGTCTAGTTTTCTTTCTTTTGTGCTCTACCTCGCATTGGATCTTCTTTTGTAATTCTTGCTTCCTTCGCTTACTGCCTTAGAAAGGAATAAGCTTAACTCATACAAGCCTCCTTGCACTGGGAGCTCCATTCATCACCCCTAGCATATTATTGTAATGAATGAAAGGTTTGGAAAGTAGGGGCTAATTCTCGGACTCTTTCTTCCACTGAGTCTATTATTAACTTGAGCTGTGGAACTTATTCTCATCTCTTAGCCACTCATCCCAAAGCTTTCCCTAGTAGCTCATATCTGCCTACTTCTACTTGATTTCCTTAATCCCGGGCAAAAGCTTAAGCCATTCTTCATGGCCTGAGCTAGATTCCATTGGGGATAGCACCCAGTGCCAAATTTTTTCTGGAAAAGAAATGGAATCATCATGTTTTCCGGCAGAGGTCCTCATATCCTACCAACTCCCTTTCCATGTGCAAGGATCCAGAAAAATGTTTTAGCTCGGCTGTTACCTGTCTGGATTGTGTTCTAGTCTACTTCATGACTCTTCCTTCCCTCGCCTTTATGTGAAGGCTACATTCAATTTGGAATTGAGAAAAGGCTAAAGCCCTAATTTCACTATATCAAGAATCAAATTGAAAAAGATTTGGAACCCAAACTCTAAAGGAAGGGCATTTTCAGGGACTAGCTTGCTTCCACTTTCTACCGGCGGGGAATGAAACAAATCTTATCTTTTATGTATATTCTCAATGTATGCATCCCAATCCAAGGAAAGGGGAAGTGAGCTCAACCAGCGCTACACGGCTTCATACGCAGACTGCTTTTACACGAGCTACTTTAGAGGACTTGCCTTAGACGAACTGCCTTTATACGGCTTCAGGCTTCTATTCCTAGTGGTGCAGTCATTCATCACGTTGTAGTGAATTCATTTTGCAAATGTTCTATAATTCTCCACTTCTTGAAATGGTTCATTTGATCTACGCAGAGGAAATAACCAAAGAAAAAGGCTCAGTGAAAAAGGTGCAAACAATTTATCCGAGAACATCTATACCAGGACAAGTGGCAGAAGCAAAAGCAAAAATACTAGCATTGAGAAGTGGTTGTCCAAGTCCTCAGGCGACAGTGCCACGGCCACATGCCCCATCACCAACCAGTCGCTACCAAGGGCTTTCGGCCTCTCCCCAAACCACATGCTCCTCCGACTCATCCAGGCATGGTGCGTTAGCAACACGAAGAACCGCATTGACTAGATCCCGACCCCAAAGTCGGCCCTTGATAGGGGTCGCATCCTGAAGTTGGTAAAGGATCTTGAGGCGATCACTCGATTGTCAAGGCGATCAAGGAGTTGGAAGAACTGGCAGAGGAGAATGAGCGGAATCGGGTGTGCATGGTTGAGGCTATAACGGCATCAGATTGAAGACCCAACGAGCAACAAGCGAGCGTCGGAGCAGAGAGTGAAGCGACACCCAAGCGAGCGCTGGAGCAGAGAACGAGCACCGAAGAGAGCGAAGATGAGGAAACCTAAAATTTTGAATTCACGAGAGGAAGGGAGAGAGAAAGCATCGGCCTTCCTCCTTCAAAAGGAGAAAAAGAAGGAAAGAGAAATGGAAATGACTCACTACAGCAGGTCTAGTGCGGTAGTGCAAGCCTATTACTGGGGGAAAATTTTTAATAAAAAAGAAGAATTTCATATTTTATGACTGTAACTTATACATTGACCGGTACTCCGGGATCACCTAATATTTTCTCTGCTAGTGAAGTCTAGACCCATTTAAAACACACATTTAATTGGGCTTTACAATTCAAACCCATAACAATCCATTTTTTGAAATTCAGCTAATTCAAGGTCTATGATCCATTTTGACCCCTCTAATTACATACGGAGGCATAGATTTCAACAATATTAAGGTTAATTAAATTAATTAGTAGGGCGGTTCAAATACAGATCATTGATCAAATCAGATCATTATAAGAAGCAATCAAGATCACAATATCAATAGTCGTGCACAAGAAACATGGATCTATTGGGTGACCTAATGCTATAAAATTAACAATCTGACAATAAGCCTTGCACGCTAAGTACATGAATGAATCTTGGAGTCCCCCTTCCAAATGAATGACTAACATAATATGGATGCATACTTTTATGATTTACATATGCAACATCGAGTACATAATTGTGGTAAGAAACTACACTTAATCACTTGGAGGGGAATGGCGAATGTCGATATAATGATTGACCTAAATACAAATACTTTAAGTAAGATTTCTAACACGTCAAAACGAAAAATTAATAGTTAGACATGATGAGTTAAATCATTATGAGTGGAAGGATGCTGAGATGTAAAAGAGCTAAGCAGCTAGAAAGCTACACGCCTATAAAAAATCAATAGTTAGACATGACAAAAGTGGTTTAATAAAACCAAATTAAAATAGTTCTTAGATGTCCAAATATCATATTTAGCTGGAAAACATTTACATACATAAATTAACGTATATGAATTTACTATCTTAGGGATAAGTGCATTAGAAGTCCTAAAATTTATCATGAAAATGCAATTGAGTAATAAAACTTTCAAAAAGTGCAATTAAGTCCTATAACTTGTCACGAAAATTCAATCAAGTCTTAAAACTTTCAAAAGGTTCAATAAAGTCCTAAAACTTATCTTGAAAGTGCAACTGAGTCCTAAAAATTTCAAAAAGTGTAATGAATGGAAGGACTTAGATTAAACCACTCTAACAAGTTTTAGGACTTGATTGCGCTTTTTGAAAGTTTTAGGACTTAATTGCACTTTGTAACAAGTTTTAGGACTTAATTGTACTCTTTGAAAGTTTTAGGACTTAATTGCATTTTCATGACAAATTTTAGAACTTTTAATGCACTTATCCCAAGAAAATAAAAATAAACGTAACAAAATGTCCACTTACTAATCATGGAAACATATTCAAAAGATCTATTGACACCTATTTTCACTATTCCATTTAATCATTTATCGCATAAGAAAATTAAGTGTCCAACACTGCCCCTAAACAAAAATTTCATTGACACAATCACATTTGTATTACAAGCACTAAAAACATTTTAATTTAATAATAACATGTCCACATAAATTTCATTCGAGTCGGTCCTATCGTAAATTCCCTAAGAATTATCTCAGAGTGTTGCTTGGGTTTGAGGAGAGGCCCAAATTTTGTTCGAATTCTCAAGAGCAAGCCCGTTTAGTTTCGGGATTGATGATATTCGGCAAAAGCCCATTGATACCCTTTGAGCTAGCCGAATTCTGTGAACTAAGAAAGTGGGTTCTCTGATCAAATTTGGAAAGGAAGAAGGCATATCCTTTGCGATTTTCGGACAATAAATGGGGTTTCACTTTTGCTTGCTTATGCCTTCTAGGTTATTTAATCTTTTCAGTAATTTATTTAGTGTTTTAATTATTGTCAATTATTGTTCGCCACCCACGTGATCATCTCTCACCCGTTAAGGGTTTAGGATTAAAATCGACAAAGATTGCATGCAAAACATTTTCGAATTAGAGGAAATATATCAAAATGGCATTAGATTAATCTAAAGTAATTAAATTCTAGTAAAATGTTTTTTTGCATTTCACTTATGTGCCCAATTGAACTATAATAATTAGTGACGACTCTAAGGTATATTAAATTAAGTTGTGATCGGTATTAACTTGAGAGAATCGACGGTAGGTGATGGCACCATCTCTTTAATGACCTATTTGTGCTTACTAGTAATCTAGTAGCTTTTCTTTGATAATTCATCTCGAGAAAATTTATGACTAGATAAATATAAGAAAAGAACCATGTAGATTATTGAAGATTTCCCGCAACAATACTGGGGTGGTTTTTGGACTTCCGTGGAGGACAAGCTTTGCTGGCTACGTAAAAAATATAAAATTTCTTATAACTTTTGACTTTGAATGAGGAAATATTAAATTGATTGAACATCGTATGGAGAATCCTTGTACTATTATTATAACTGTTAATTTTATTCGTCTAACTCAGTGCGGAAATCAACATACGAGAAACTAGAAGATAAAATACGCATGGGGAGTCAATGTGATGGTATTGTATTTTCCAGGCCTAATCCTCAGTTTGGACCGGAATATGCACCGTACCTTCGCCCGGTAGCCTGCAATCGAATGTCATTTCTTTTACAAGTTAGCAAATTTCATCTTTAAGACAGGATTTGAGATGACCAATGCTGACGATTATAGACAGATATTATTAGTGCGGCATGCGTGGAGTGGTGAAATTATCGTTTAGCATGACTTCGTAATCAAAGCGGTGGTTCCAAAAGCTTTCCATCATGCATTTGTCTCTGAGGAATTTTCCCAAACACCTCGAGGGTTCCCGAAGTAAAGAAAGCATAGGCTCACCAGCCGAGACTAATTATTTATACATCAGACAGAGAGTTTGTGTGTATTCAAGTGTTTATTTGGACCACTTACGTTCTACCAAGTTCAGTTGCCCGAATTCCGGGGACAAATCTGGGCCCTCAAAGGGTTCTTCATCACGACTGTGAACTCCAGCTTCTCCGACAGGTCCACCTCCTCGCCCGCCACCGCCCGCCATTGGAACAGCCACACCAAATTCGCCACGAAGTACTCCAAATGAAGCATCGCGAGCCCGGACGCAGGGCAGATCCTCCTCCCCGCCCCAAACGGCATCATCTTAATCTCCCTGCTCCCCGTGATGTCAAAACCGCTCGCTTCTCCCCCAACATCACCGCAATTCAAGAACCTCTCGGGCTTGAATGCCATTGGGTCCTCCCAGACTTTCGGGTCCCAACCCATCTCTGCCACCATGAAGTTGATGGTCCCATTCTTTGGAATCACGTATCCGCCCAGCTCCGTGTCTTCCGTCACCGTGTGCGGCAGCACGAAGTGCCCTGGCGGGTGGCGGCGCAGCCCCTCCAGCACCACCGCCTTCAGGTAGCCCATCCTCTGCAAGTCCTCCTCCTGCACCTGCTCCGCCCCTTGTCCCACGACTGATTTGATTTCATCGCAGAGCCTCTCTTGGATTTCTGGGTACTTTACCAGGTTGGCCATGATCCACTGCAGCGCTGTGGACGTCGTGTCGGTGCCGGCGTCGAGGAACTCCGAGCAGAGGCTCACCATTTCGTCCTCCTCCAGCTTCCTCTTCTCCCCCGGCAACTCCAGTTCCAGGAGCGTGTCCACGTACGACACGATCCAATCGCCACGATTCTCGTCCTCCTTGGCTTTGTTCAGTTGCTCTCGCTTGGCCTTGGATCGAACCCTGATGAGCGGGACAAGGATGCGATTCCGATATTCGATGAGCTGGTAGAACTCCTTCCACCGCTTCCGGAGCACGATCTTGGTCACCCGCGGCCAGAAATTGAGCACGTTGAACCGCTGGAAACCCAACAGCAACCGTCGCTGAGCCTCCTCAATCTGCTTAATCTGCTTCTCCTCGAGCCTGTCTCCGATGCACATGAGGACCAACAAGCAGAACATGGCGTACTGGAAGTGGTCAACGACGCGGACCACGCCACCTGGCTGGGACTTGAGCTCTGCCACGAGGATGTCAAGGACCCACGCGCGGGCGCGGGAGTAGGAGCGCAGGCGGGAGGGATGGAGGATCTCCGCCGTGAGGTTCCGGCGGAAGAGGCGCCAGGTGGGGCCGTAGGAGGAGGAGCTGACCTCGTGCTGGTTGGCGGAGAGGACACGGTCGGTGACGAGGGGCGGCGGGCGGTCGGCGAAGACGGCGCCACGGTGGACGAGGGCCTCGTGGGCGAGGGCCTGGGAGGCGACGAAGATGGCGGGGCGGGGGCCCACGTGGAGGGTGACCATGGGGCCGTGGCGGGCGTGGAGGGAGCGGAGGACAGACTCGATCTCCGCGAAGGACGTGCGGAGCCATAGGAAGTTGCCGACGACCGGGAAGGCGAGAGGGCCCGGCGGGAGGCTCTTCCTCTTGGCGGCGGAAGAGGTAAGGAGGTTGAGGGTGGCTCTGAGGAGGCCGGCGACGGAGAGGGTGACGAGGACGAGGAACCAGAGATCCATCTTTTGCCAAAACGACTTGGAGTTTTTGAATTGGAACAGATGGAGGATTTGCAGAGAAGAGGTAGCGAATTTTTTTCGTTTAATAGAAGATTGGAGATTGGATGATGAACTAGCCAGAGGAAAACACAATGGATGACGTCCTAGTGCTAGTTGTGGATTTTCTCCGGGAAATGATATTTCCGCAATTTGTCCAATTTTATTTTTTCATTGGACTATTTTTTTCTGAAAAGCTCATCCTTGATTTCTATAAAAACTTAAAGGCAATGATACCCTCTGCCAAACTAGGTAAATAATCAAAAAAGTCTAACTTAACTCTTCCGTTTCTGCCATTTCCTATTTTTCGTGTATTCATTACGTTACAATCCTCAAGTGAAAGGATTTCCTTCATGTATCAATACCATATGTTAATGAATAGTGATTACTTTTCAGTCAACGTTGAATATAATTCATGATATGTAATTATTTAAGAAAAAAATATGTACTAAGGAATCACATTATCGATTTGAAATTTGAAAAATGTCGTTTTACTAAAAAAAAATTGAAGGTATTTGTCTAGTTGTATGTGATAGGATTGTGTTTATTTTATTCTGATGATGTGAACTTGTAGTTCATTTTTGGGGAAGAAGCATCTGGGTTGGAAAACAGTAGTTAATTATCCTTAAAATTATTTTATTCCATTTCTTAGTCATTAAGCTATGTTACATCACATGACAGCATGCGGATTGAAAATCTGCATTGATTAGCATCGCGATATCTCTAACTTATAGTAATAATAAAAAAAAAAAAATCAATGAACTAATGCAATAAATTTGATATTTTGGTAATCGTGGCACGAAATGTCAATTGTTGATGTAACACCCGATATAAATGTGAATTAATCTAATAAGCTGTCATACGCATCCTAAGGACAAGTTAATTACATTACAATAAATCATGCCTAAATTAACCTAGAGTAAATAAACTATACATTTCTACTTTTTATAATTACAAAAGGGTAAAAGCCACCAAAAATTAAAAACTTTGCCCACGGTGACACATTTACTCTAAATTTTTTTGACACAAAAAACTCTCAAACTTGTATTCATGTGAAACATTTACTCAAAACATGTACAGTATGACACATTTGCCTCAATTTTTTTTTTTGGTGACCCAGGGAACCCACGCATCGTACCAACACGGACAGCCTGAAAAGCCCGGGGTAACAGGGGGTAAATCCTGAGGGCAACACGTGCTAGCTACCACACACGTGCCATCAACACGGACAGCCCGAAAGGCCCGGGTAACGGGGGGTAAACCCTAGGGGCAACACGTGCTAGCCACCACACACGTGCCACCAAGTAAGTCACCTTGCGACGCCCGGGAATTGAACACCTCCCTTTGCGTTAGGAGGAAAAGCTCACCGCCAGCAACGCCACCCAGGTGGGTGGTGCCTCAAATTTATTTTTTGTAATACTAAAAACCCCAAACTTTTTCGATAACACATTTACCACATGTCAATTAATGAATGAATTGTTTTTTTGTCAACTTGGAAAGTCGTGTCTCCTAAGAAAATGAGATTCTGAAAAAAGAATTTTCAAATATTACAACAAAATTTTCAAAAGATTCAAAAACTTTTAGAGCACGTCCGTTCCATACAAATTCCTTATAATAAATCCAATTTGGATTTTAATAAAGAAAGCGATCTTTTGATTGATTTTCCAAAAGTCAATGAGAGTCTCAAACAGGAGACCTCCTAGACTTGCTTACAGAATTCATTTTCAGAGGATTTTCACAAAGTCTGTTGGTCAAAGTACTCTTAGATGTTCTAAGTATGAAAACTCAATATATTTTGAAAATGAATATTTTTGCGTCGGGAGATCTATTATGAATGATTGGACAAAAATAATCTTTACGTCTAACTCTTTAGGACCCAAGAAAATTTGGGTCCCAAAAAAAGTTTAAGACTATTCTTTGATTGCAAATTACCATAAAAAGGAATACTAATGGATCGTTTGATTCGGCTTTGGAGAAATGGCCTTCAGAAAATACAAATACCTTTGGAGTAAAGGGATTTTCCGAAATCCATTTGATAAATTAAAACTTCAAACGACATTGGAAAATAGTATTAGCATAAATATTGTTTTGTAAAACGCACATTTATAATGGCCTTTTGCTATATTTTTCTTTTGAAGTCTAAAAATTAAATCCGATAGGTCAATCGCCAGCCAACCGCTGGACAACCATTGCACGGCTAGATTTTGGCCACCAAACAACCAGACTTAGTGACCTGAGGTCGCACAACCTTAGGCATTGCCTGAATCGCAACAACTAGGTAGCGGTGACGGTCGTTGAAGAAGCCCTCTTAAGCTACAAATCAAGAAAGATGAACAGTCGTGATGAATGAGGAAGAAGATGAACAATGATGGATGAATAGTAGACTTAGTATTTCCAAAATGTTGGAAGCCTAAAGTAGGTCCCCACCTGCATTGGGCTTTCAGCATTTGGAATGCTAACATTTGCCCAAGGGAGTCTCAACAATACTTGTCAAATGCTTTGTATTTTTCCCAAGGAAAGCCCAAAACCCCTTGCAAAAGCTGAACCAAACAAAGCTCAATTGATACTTAGATAATGGATGCTCAAGGCATATCATAAGAAATTGAAGCAATTTCATCAATCATGAAAAACAAAAGGGAGGAAGTGTTTCCTTTGGAGGAAATAGCGAATGAAGAATTATTGAACATGGAACTGTGAAGATTGGAAGTTTAATCAGCAAAAATGTTTCCTTGGCAAAAGGTCTTAATTACAATCTTCTAAGTATTAGTCAACTGGGTGATACAAGATTCAGTCAATCAAGACTTCTCTCAATCTTTCACCGATCGAAGGCATGGCAACACATACCTTCTAGACATAAATCCGAAGAACTCTCAATGTGATGCAAGCCTAGGGTAGGCTTTCTCAAACAATAGGATCGGGAGAGTGACTCGCACACGAAAACTGGACAAACAGGAATTTCAGCACTGCGCGAACTCAGGAGAACAGTCGTATCTTTGTCGATACAGATCGGATCGACCTGATTCCAAAGCCAAATGAACAAAGACTTCTGGATCTACAATTTCTCTGTTTTGGGTTTTCTGAAATAAGCACTGTAAGATAGTCGAAATTAGGTTGGAAGTAACGAACAGAATAGGAAAATATAGGAACTTCGTTGGTTGCTCTTCTAGGCCTCCAAGGAAGTTGAAAGGGACACCAATTCTTCTAGATCGATGACTGCAACTCTTCAAGGATGCAGATTTCGAAAGCTCCGACTCTTCAAGGACGGAGTGAAAACTCTTCTAGGTTTTCAAGGAGATGAACTCTACAAGGTTCATGATACTTGCTTCAAGCAAAGTTTTCTTTCATTCATCAAAAGCTGTCTGTCTTCTACAAGGGATTGGCTTATATCATCAAAGAAATAAAAACAGAATGTTGAAACTAGGAGAAATAAAGACAAAGCGTTGAAAACTAGGAGAAATAAAAACGGAGCATTGAAAATAGGAGAAATAGTAAAGAGCATGGAAACTATAAACTAGTAAAAGCGTCACGCGAGCTTCCAAGGTGTCTTTCAAGCTTCCGGGATGGACTCAAGATGTCATTATGGCTTCTCGGTTTCGTCGAGCTTTAATGCGGGCCGATCTTCTTGGTCGAGAGAGACGGTCTTCAATGTGGGCTGCATCATCCTCCCCATCTTTAAAAGAATTTGTCCTCGAATTCTTGTCATCATCATCAAAAGAATCTCCCACCCTACTAGGTGCCAACGTAATCTTCTTGCCTCCAACTTCAAAAGAATATGTATTTCGATAACCATCATGCATAGTCCTCTTATCGAATTGCCATGGTCGACCAAGAATAATGTGACTAGCATCCATCGGCAGAACATCACACCATATTTTGTCACTATAAACAGAACCAATGGATAGATTAACAAGACATCTTTTTGAAACAGTTACCTCAGCGCCTTTCTTCAACCACAACATTTTATAAGGCGTAGGGTGCGCTTTTAATTCCAACTTCAACTTGTTTGCCGCTACTTCAGAAATTATATTCTCACAACAACCAGAGTCAATAATTAATTGACATACCTTTCCCATGATTGTGCAAGCAGAATGGAAAATATTGGTACGTAGCCACCTATCTCCAGTGTCATCTCGAGGAGTAGGAAAATTTTTCCTCACCATTAGAAGTTCGCCAGTGTCAGCATGCACTATTTGTTCATCATCCGCAGCTTCTTCATCATTTTTCAACTCCTCTTCAAGTGGATCCTCAGCGTTCTCATCAGAATTATTATCCACCAAGAAGGCTTTACCGGCTGGTCGATTCTTATTGATTCGACAATTGCTAGCACGATGACCCAACTCCCCACAAGAATAGCAACGTATTTCGGATGTAGCAGGTTGCTTCGAATCATGAGGTTGAGTAGAAGGCTTACTAGCAGATTGCTGTCTCCGAGAATGAGAGCGCTCCATTTTGAGTGCCCGTTGGTGTGCATCTCCTAAGTCCCAAATGTCGAGGACTTCCAAGGCGTCTTGAATGTAAAATTGAAGACCGTTCAAGTATTTGTTCACAAGCACCTCCTCCGGATCTTGGATATTGTTACGAATCACCAACTCATTGAATTCATTGGTGTATTGGTCCACCGTTCGCGTACCTTGTTTTAGATTTTGGTACCGTTGGTAGAGCTCTCTCTTATATCCTTTGGGAAGAAAATATTTTTGAATCTTGCCCTCCATCTTTCTCCACGAAGTGACTTGTGCTTTGCCAACGGCTTGGCGAGTTTGTTTTTCACGTCTCCACCAAGCAATCGCCTTGCCTCGGAATCGCATAGCAATGATCCCAACGCGACGATTCTCCGGAACATTTCGATGCTCAAACACCTCATTCACAAGTGTTAGCCAATCAACAATTTCATCAGGAGACTCATTACCTGTAAATTCTGGGACATCTTTCTTGACTTCCTTTTCCCAATCTGGCTCACGAATATGTTGTAAACGATGTCGAACATGCCTCCGACCGTGAATAGATTGAACACTCTCCGAAGAGGAAGAGTCACCATGGGAATTTTCAGTCCTGGAACGGGGTGGAGAATTATTTGCTTCAGCCCTCAAACGCTGAACTTCTTGCGTCAATTCATCAATTTGTTGTTGCATATTCTCAGCGAGTGTATGCAATTCATTGAGGGGAACGGTTCTGCCGCCACGACGCCTAGCTTGTCTTGGAGGCATTGTCCTCTCCTCCAAAGCTCTGATACCAAATGATGCAAGCCTAGGGTAGGCTTTCTCAAACAATAGGATCGGGAGAGTGACTCGCACACGAAAACTGGACAAACAGGAATTTCAGCACTGCGCGAACTCAGGAGAACAGTCGTATCTTTGTCGATACAGATCGGATCGACCTGATTCCAAAGCCAAATGAACAAAGACTTCTGGATCTACAATTTCTCTGTTTTGGGTTTTCTGAAATAAGCACTGTAAGATAGTCGAAATTAGGTTGGAAGTAACGAACAGAATAGGAAAATATAGGAACTTCGTTGGTTGCTCTTCTAGGCCTCCAAGGAAGTTGAAAGGGACACCAATTCTTCTAGATCGATGACTGCAACTCTTCAAGGATGCAGATTTCGAAAGCTCCGACTCTTCAAGGACGGAGTGAAAACTCTTCTAGGTTTTCAAGGAGATGAACTCTACAAGGTTCATGATACTTGCTTCAAGCAAAGTTTTCTTTCATTCATCAAAAGCTGTCTGTCTTCTACAAGGGATTGGCTTATATCATCAAAGAAATAAAAACAGAATGTTGAAACTAGGAGAAATAAAGACAAAGCGTTGAAAACTAGGAGAAATAAAAACGGAGCATTGAAAATAGGAGAAATAGTAAAGAGCATGGAAACTATAAACTAGTAAAAGCGTCACGCGAGCTTCCAAGGTGTCTTTCAAGCTTCCGGGATGGACTCAAGATGTCATTATGGCTTCTCGGTTTCGTCGAGCTTTAATGCGGGCCGATCTTCTTGGTCGAGAGACGGTCTTCAATGTGGGCTGCATCATCCTCCCCATCTTTAAAAGAATTTGTCCTCGAATTCTTGTCATCATCATCAAAAGAATCTCCCACCCTACTAGGTGCCAACGTAATCTTCTTGCCTCCAACTTCAAAAGAATATGTATTTCGATAACCATCATGCATAGTCCTCTTATCGAATTGCCATGGTCGACCAAGAATAATGTGACTAGCATCCATCGGCAGAACATCACACCATATTTTGTCACTATAAACAGAACCAATGGATAGATTAACAAGACATCTTTTTGAAACAGTTACCTCAGCGCCTTTCTTCAACCACAACATTTTATAAGGCGTAGGGTGCGCTTTTAATTCCAACTTCAACTTGTTTGCCGCTACTTCAGAAATTATATTCTCACAACAACCAGAGTCAATAATTAATTGACATACCTTTCCCATGATTGTGCAAGCAGAATGGAAAATATTGGTACGTAGCCACCTATCTCCGAGTGTCATCTCGAGAGTAGGAAAATTTTTCCTCACCATTAGAAGTTCGCCGGTGTCAGCATGCACTATTTGTTCATCATCCGCAGCTTCTTCATCATTTTTCAACTCCTCTTCAAGTGGATCCTCAGCGTTCTCATCAGAATTATTATCCACCAAGAAGGCTTTACCGGCTGGTCGATTCTTATTGATTCGACAATTGCTAGCACGATGACCCAACTCCCCACAAGAATAGCAACGTATTTCGGATGTAGCAGGTTGCTTCGAATCATGAGGTTGAGTAGAAGGCTTACTAGCAGATTGCTGTCTCCGAGAATGAGAGCGCTCCATTTTGAGTGCCCGTTGGTGTGCATCTCCTAAGTCCCAAATGTCGAGGACTTCCAAGGCGTCTTGAATGTAAAATTGAAGACCGTTCAAGTATTTGTTCACAAGCACCTCCTCCGGATCTTGGATATTGTTACGAATCACCAACTCATTGAATTCATTGGTGTATTGGTCCACCGTTCGCGTACCTTGTTTTAGATTTTGGTACCGTTGGTAGAGCTCTCTCTTATATCCTTTGGGAAGAAAATATTTTTGAATCTTGCCCTCCATCTTTCTCCACGAAGTGACTTGTGCTTTGCCAACGGCTTGGCGAGTTTGTTTTTCACGTCTCCACCAAGCAATCGCCTTGCCTCGGAATCGCATAGCAATGATCCCAACGCGACGATTCTCCGGAACATTTCGATGCTCAAACACCTCATTCACAAGTGTTAGCCAATCAACAATTTCATCAGGAGACTCATTACCTGTAAATTCTGGGACATCTTTCTTGACTTCCTTTTCCCAATCTGGCTCACGAATATGTTGTAAACGATGTCGAACATGCCTCCGACCGTGAATAGATTGAACACTCTCCGAAGAGGAAGAGTCACCATGGGAATTTTCAGTCCTGGAACGGGGTGGAGAATTATTTGCTTCAGCCCTCAAACGCTGAACTTCTTGCGTCAATTCATCAATTTGTTGTTGCATATTCTCAGCGAGTGTATGCAATTCATTGAGGGGAACGGTTCTGCCGCCACGACGCCTAGCTTGTCTTGGAGGCATTGTCCTCTCCTCCAAAGCTCTGATACCAAATGATGCAAGCCTAGGGTAGGCTTTCTCAAACAATAGGATCGGGAGAGTGACTCGCACACGAAAACTGGACAAACAGGAATTTCAGCACTGCGCGAACTCAGGAGAACAGTCGTATCTTTGTCGATACAGATCGGATCGACCTGATTCCAAAGCCAAATGAACAAAGACTTCTGGATCTACAATTTCTCTGTTTTGGGTTTTCTGAAATAAGCACTGTAAGATAGTCGAAATTAGGTTGGAAGTAACGAACAGAATAGGAAAATATAGGAACTTCGTTGGTTGCTCTTCTAGGCCTCCAAGGAAGTTGAAAGGGACACCAATTCTTCTAGATCGATGACTGCAACTCTTCAAGGATGCAGATTTCGAAAGCTCCGACTCTTCAAGGACGGAGTGAAAACTCTTCTAGGTTTTCAAGGAGATGAACTCTACAAGGTTCATGATACTTGCTTCAAGCAAAGTTTTCTTTCATTCATCAAAAGCTGTCTGTCTTCTACAAGGGATTGGCTTATATCATCAAAGAAATAAAAACAGAATGTTGAAACTAGGAGAAATAAAGACAAAGCGTTGAAAACTAGGAGAAATAAAAACGGAGCATTGAAAATAGGAGAAATAGTAAAGAGCATGGAAACTATAAACTAGTAAAAGCGTCACGCGAGCTTCCAAGGTGTCTTTCAAGCTTCCGGGATGGACTCAAGATGTCATTATGGCTTCTCGGTTTCGTCGAGCTTTAATGCGGGCCGATCTTCTTGGTCGAGAGAGACGGTCTTCAATGTGGGCTGCATCATCCTCCCCATCTTTAAAAGAATTTGTCCTCGAATTCTTGTCATCATCATCAAAAGAATCTCCCACCCTACTAGGTGCCAACGTAATCTTCTTGCCTCCAACTTCAAAAGAATATGTATTTCGATAACCATCATGCATAGTCCTCTTATCGAATTGCCATGGTCGACCAAGAATAATGTGACTAGCATCCATCGGCAGAACATCACACCATATTTTGTCACTATAAACAGAACCAATGGATAGATTAACAAGACATCTTTTTGAAACAGTTACCTCAGCGCCTTTCTTCAACCACAACATTTTATAAGGCGTAGGGTGCGCTTTTAATTCCAACTTCAACTTGTTTGCCGCTACTTCAGAAATTATATTCTCACAACAACCAGAGTCAATAATTAATTGACATACCTTTCCCATGATTGTGCAAGCAGAATGGAAAATATTGGTACGTAGCCACCTATCTCCAGTGTCATCTCGAGGAGTAGGAAAATTTTCCTCACCATTAGAAGTTCGCCAGTGTCAGCATGCACTATTTGTTCATCATCCGCAGCTTCTTCATCATTTTTCAACTCCTCTTCAAGTGGATCCTCAGCGTTCTCATCAGAATTATTATCCACCAAGAAGGCTTTACCGGCTGGTCGATTCTTATTGATTCGACAATTGCTAGCACGATGACCCAACTCCCCACAAGAATAGCAACGTATTTCGGATGTAGCAGGTTGCTTCGAATCATGAGGTTGAGTAGAAGGCTTACTAGCAGATTGCTGTCTCCGAGAATGAGAGCGCTCCATTTTGAGTGCCCGTTGGTGTGCATCTCCTAAGTCCCAAATGTCGAGGACTTCCAAGGCGTCTTGAATGTAAAATTGAAGACCGTTCAAGTATTTGTTCACAAGCACCTCCTCCGGATCTTGGATATTGTTACGAATCACCAACTCATTGAATTCATTGGTGTATTGGTCCACCGTTCGCGTACCTTGTTTTAGATTTTGGTACCGTTGGTAGAGCTCTCTCTTATATCCTTTGGGAAGAAAATATTTTTGAATCTTGCCCTCCATCTTTCTCCACGAAGTGACTTGTGCTTTGCCAACGGCTTGGCGAGTTTGTTTTTCACGTCTCCACCAAGCAATCGCCTTGCCTCGGAATCGCATAGCAATGATCCCAACGCGACGATTCTCCGGAACATTTCGATGCTCAAACACCTCATTCACAAGTGTTAGCCAATCAACAATTTCATCAGGAGACTCATTACCTGTAAATTCTGGGACATCTTTCTTGACTTCCTTTTCCCAATCTGGCTCACGAATATGTTGTAAACGATGTCGAACATGCCTCCGACCGTGAATAGATTGAACACTCTCCGAAGAGGAAGAGTCACCATGGGAATTTTCAGTCCTGGAACGGGGTGGAGAATTATTTGCTTCAGCCCTCAAACGCTGAACTTCTTGCGTCAATTCATCAATTTGTTGTTGCATATTCTCAGCGAGTGTATGCAATTCATTGAGGGGAACGGTTCTGCCGCCACGACGCCTAGCTTGTCTTGGAGGCATTGTCCTCTCCTCCAAAGCTCTGATACCAAATGATGCAAGCCTAGGGTAGGCTTTCTCAAACAATAGGATCGGGAGAGTGACTCGCACACGAAAACTGGACAAACAGGAATTTCAGCACTGCGCGAACTCAGGAGAACAGTCGTATCTTTGTCGATACAGATCGGATCGACCTGATTCCAAAGCCAAATGAACAAAGACTTCTGGATCTACAATTTCTCTGTTTTGGGTTTTCTGAAATAAGCACTGTAAGATAGTCGAAATTAGGTTGGAAGTAACGAACAGAATAGGAAAATATAGGAACTTCGTTGGTTGCTCTTCTAGGCCTCCAAGGAAGTTGAAAGGGACACCAATTCTTCTAGATCGATGACTGCAACTCTTCAAGGATGCAGATTTCAAAGCTCCGACTCTTCAAGGACGGAGTGAAAACTCTTCTAGGTTTTCAAGGAGATGAACTCTACAAGGTTCATGATACTTGCTTCAAGCAAAGTTTTCTTTCATTCATCAAAAGCTGTCTGTCTTCTACAAGGGATTGGCTTATATCATCAAAGAAATAAAAACAGAATGTTGAAACTAGGAGAAATAAAGACAAAGCGTTGAAAACTAGGAGAAATAAAAACGGAGCATTGAAAATAGGAGAAATAGTAAAGAGCATGGAAACTATAAACTAGTAAAAGCGTCCACGCGAGCTTCCAAGGTGTCTTTCAAGCTTCCGGATGGACTCAAGATGTCATTATGGCTTCTCGGTTTCGTCGAGCTTTAATGCGGGCCGATCTTCTTGGTCGAGAGAGACGGTCTTCAATGTGGGCTGCATCACAATGCCTAATCTCAATTCAAAATGAAGCAAACCTATGGCATCGCAAGTTAAGGCACGTCAACATGAAGCAAATTGCCAAGCTATCTTCTAAGAAGCTGGTGCATGGTCTTCCAAATATTTATTACTAGAAGACTAAGCTTTGCATTGCATGCACTTTAGAAAAAGAAGTTAGGGGTTCATTTAAATCTGTAAACCATGTTTTTACTAATCATGCCTCATAGCTCCTCTATATGGATCTTTTTGGACCTACTAGAACTCAAGTATTTGAGATGAGAAATATTGCCTGGTGATTGTGGATGATTACTTAATATTTACTTAGGTCTTCTTTGCAAATAAAGCGGGAGCTTTCTCTTATTTTTCAAAGTTTACTAAAAATGTTCGAAATGAGAAAGGCTGTGTTATTTCAAGTATTAAATAGATCATGGGAGAGAATTTGTAAATCGAGATTTTATGAGTTTATGTGATGAAAATGATTTTCAAAACATTTTCTCATCTCCCTATACTCTAGAACAAAATGGAGTCGTAGAAAAGAAAAATCGGTCTTCCTAGGAAATGGCTAGAACTTTGTTGATTAAAAGCAAAGTCTCTTCTCACTTCTAAGCAGTTTCAATCTCAACTGCTTGCTACATAATTAACATAATCTTTCTAAACATGGTGTGCCAACAACACGAAGAACCGCATCAATTGGACCCCAACGTCAAAGTTGCCCCTTGATAAGGGTCACATCCTGAAGCTTATGAAAGAGCTTGCGGCCGATTACTCGATCACCGAGGCAATCAAGGAGTTGGAAGAACTGGCGGAGGAGAACAAGCGAAATCGGGCATGCACAGTTGAGGCTATAATGGCGTCAAATCGAAGACCCAACAAGCAATGAGTGAGTGCTAGAGAAGAGAGCGAAGAAGTGACACCCAAGCAAGCATTAGAGCAAAGAGCGAGCATCAGAGAGAGTGAAGAGGAGAAACCTTGAAATTTTGAATTCACGAGAGGAAGGGAGAGAGAAAGCATTAGTCTTCCTCCTTCGAAAGGAGAAAAAGGAGGAGAGATAAAAGGGAAATGACTCACCGCAGCACATCTGGCGTGGCAGTGCGAGCCTATTATTGGGGAAAAAATTTTAAATAAAAAAAGAAGAAATGCATATTTTCAACTATAACTTATACGTTGACTAGTGCTCTTGGATCACCTAATATTTTCTCTGTCGGTCGAGTCTCACTAGAAGTCTAGACCCATTTAAAACACACATTTAATTGGGCTTTACAGTTCAAACATATAACAATCCATTTTTTAAAATTCAGCTAATCCAAAGGTAGGCCTATGACCCATTTTGACCCTTTTAATTACATACGGAGGTGTAGATTTCAATCATATTAAGGTTAATTGAATTAATTAGTAGTGCGGTTCAAATACAAATCATTGATCAAATCATATCATTATGTGAAGCAATTGAGATCACAATATCAATCGTTGTGCACAAGAAACATGGATCCGTTAGCTAACCTAATGCTATAAAATTAATAATTTGACAAGACGCCTTGGACGCTAACTACATGAATGAATCTTGGAGTCGCGCTTCCAAATGAATGACTAACATAATATGGATGTGTACTCTTATTATTTGCATATGCAACATCGAGTATTTAATTGTGGTAATAAAGGGAAATTGTCCAAAAAGTCCTAAATCTATTGCACTTTTACCAATTCAGTCCTAAACATTTTCATTTCTTGCCGATTCAGTCCATCTGACCAATTTTGGACGGAAAATGCCGACGTGGACGCCGGCGATGCCACGTAGGACCTTCAGTGCTGACATGAACAAGTTTAATAATATTTTAACATTTTTTGAATTATCATTATTTTTTCTGTTTTTCCCTTTTTTTTTCTCTTCTTTCTTTTCTTTTTGGCTTTCTTTGCCTTTTCCGGTGGCCGACTACCGACAACCGGCCACAGCCAGCCAGTTGGCCTCACCTGCCACAAGTGAGGCCCAACCAAGCGAGGAGGAGCCCCGGTGAGGGGAGCCCTCGCTCAAGCGCGGCCCAGCAAGGGCTGCTTGGGCGAGGCCAACCTGCGCCCAGGCCAGGGTGGCCTCGCTAGCCGTCGGCCAGGCAACAGTGATGCCGGGTGAGGCCGCCCTAGCCTAGGCAAGGGCCGGCCTCGCCAAATCTGGCAAGGGGAGACCTCATCAGGGCTCACCCTTTCCCAAGCGAGTGTTGGCCTCACCTAGACCAGATCTAGCAAGGGCGGGCCCCAGCGAGGGCTTCCCTTCTGGGCGAGGCCGACACTTGCTTGGGCGAGGGCAAGCCCCGAGGGCTTCCCTTCAGTGAGGTCGGCCCTCGCCCAAGCCAGGGCGGCCTCCCCTAGCGTCACCGTCGCTCGGCCGACAACTAGCAAGGCCACCCCGGCCTAGGCACAGGTCGACCTCGCACAAGTGACCCTTACTGAGCCACGCATAGATGAGGGCTCCCCTCGCAGGGGTTCCTCCTCGCCTATGGCAGGTGAGGCCAGCCGGCTGGCTGTGGCTAGTGGCCGATTACCGGAGAAAGGCAAAGAAAGCCAAAAAGAAAAAAAAAAAGGAAAAATAGAAAAAAAAAGTAATAAAATTCAAAAATTATCAAAATATTATTAAAAATTATCCACATCAGTACCAGCGGTCTTACATGACATCGCCGGCGTCCATGTCAGTATTTTCCAGCCAAAAATAGGTCGGATGAACTGAATCGGCAATAAGTGAAAAGGTTTAGGACTGAATTGGCAAAATTAAAAGGTTTATGACTAAATTGATAAAAGTGCAATAGATTTAGAACTTTTTGGACAATTGTCCATGGTAATAAACTACATTCAATCACTTGGAGTGGAATGGGAAATGTCGATATAATGATCAACCTAAATAGAAATCCTTTTAGTAAGATTTCTTACACATCAAAACGAAAAATTAATTAGATTATGTATGTTGAATATAGAATGAGTGTGTGTGTGTGTGTGTGTGTGTGTGTGTGTGTGTGTGTGTGTGTGTGTGTGTGTGTGTGTGTGTGTGTGTGTGTGTAATCAATAGTTAGACGTGACAAAAGTGGTTTAATAAAACTGAATTAAAATAAAAGTTCTTAGATGTCCAAATATCATATTTAGTTAGAAAACATTTTTATACATAAAATAACGTATATGGATTTACTTACTAATCATGGAAATATATTCAAAAGATCTATTGACACCTATTTTGGCTATTCCTTTTAATCATTTATCGAATAAGAAAATTAAGTGTCGAACACTGCCCCTAAACAAAAATTTCATTGACACGATCACATTTGTATTACAAGCACTAAAAACATTTTCATTTAATAATAACATGTCCACATAAATTTCATTCGAGTCGGTCCTATCGTAAATTCCCTAGGAATTATCTCAAAGTGTTGCTTGGGTTTGAGGAGAGAGGCCCAAATTTTGTTCGAATTCTCAAGAGTAAGCCCGTTTAATTTCAGGATTGATGATATTCGGCCAAAGCCCATTGATACCCTTTGAGCTAGCCGAATTCCGTGAACTAAGAAAGTGGGTTCTCTTATCAAATTTGGAAAGGAAGAAGGCATATCCTTCGCGATTTTCGGACAACAAATGGGGTTTCGCTTTTGCTTGCTTATGCCTTCTAGGTTCTTTAATCTTTTCAGTAATTTATTTAGTGTTTTAATTATTGTCACATTATTGTTCGCCACCCACGTGATCATCTCTCACCTGTTAAGGGTTTAGGATTAAAATCGACAAAGATTGCATGCAAAACATTTTCAAATTAGAGGAAATATATCAAAATGGCATTAGATTAATCTAATGTAATTAAATTCTAGTAAAATGTATTTTTGCATTTCACTTATGTGCCCAATTGAACTATAAATAATTAGTGACGACTCCAAGGTATATTAAATTAAGTTGTGATTGGTATTAACTTGAGAGAATCGACGTTAGGTGATGGCACCATCTCTTTAATGACATATTTGTGCTTAATAGTAATCTAGTAGCTTTTCTTTGATAATTCATCTCGAGAAAATTTATGACTAGATAAATATAAGAAAAGAACCATGTAGATTATTGAAGATTTCCCGCAACGATACTGGGGTGGTTTTTGGACTTCCGTGGAGGACAAGCTTTGCTGGCTACGTAAAAAATATAAAATTTCTTAGAACTTTGACTTTGAATGAGGAAATATTAAATTGATTGAACATCGTATGGAGAATCCTTGTACTATTATTATAACTGTTAATTTTATTGGTCCAACTCAGTGCGGAAATCAACATACGAGAAACTAGAAGATAAATACGAATGGGGAGTCAATGTTATAGTATTGTATTTTCCAGGCCTAATCCTCAGTTTGGACCGGAATATGGACCGTACCTTCGCCCGGTAGCCTGCAATCGAATGTCATTTCTTTTACAAGTTAGCAAATTTTATCTTTAAGACAGGATTTGAGATGACCAATGCTGACGATTATAGACAGATATTATTAGTGCGGCATGCGTGGAGTGGTGAAATTAGCGTTTAGCATGACTTCGTAATCAAAGCGGTGGTTCCAAAAGCTTTCCATCATGCATTTGTCTCTGAGGAATTTTCCCAAACACCTCGAGGGTTCCCGAAGTAAAGAAAGCATAGGCTCACCAACCGAGTCTAATTATTTATACATCAGACAGAGAGTTTGTATGTATTCAAGTGTTTATTTAGACCACTTACATTCTACCAAGTTCAGTTGCCCGAATTCCGGGGACAAATCTGGGCCCTCAAAGGGTTCTTCATCACGACTGTGAACTCCAGCTTCTCCGACAGGTCCACCTCCTCGCCCGCCACCGCCCGCCATTGGAACAGCCACACCAAGTTCGCCACGAAGTACTCCAGATGCAGCATCGCGAGCCCGGACGCAGGGCAGATCCTCCTCCCCGCCCCAAACGGCATCATCTTAATCTCCCTGCTCCCCGTGATGTCAAAACCGCCCGCTTCTCCCTCGCCATCACCGCAATTTAAGAACCTCTCGGGCTTGAACGCCATCGGGTCCTCCCAGACTTTCGGGTCCCAACCCATCTCCGCCACCATGAAGTTTATGGTCCCCTTCTTCGGAATCACGTATCCGCCCAGTTCCGTGTCTTCCGTCACCGTATGCGGCAGCACGAAGTGGCCCGGCGGGTGGCGGCGCAGCCCCTCCAGCACCACCGCCTTCAGGTAGCCCATCCTCTGCAACTCCTCCTCCTGCACCAGCTCCGTCCCTTGTCCCACGACTGATTTGATTTCATCGTAGAGCCTCTCTTGGATTTCTGGGTACTTTACCAGATTGGCCATGATCCATTGCAGCGCTGTGGACGTCGTGTCGGTGCCGGCGTCGAGGAACTCCGAGCAGAGGCTCACCATTTCGTCTTCCTCCAGCTTCCTCTTCTCCTCCGGAAGCTCCAGGTCCAGGAGCGTGTCCACATACGACAAAATCCAATCGCCACGATTCTCGTCCTCCTTGACTTTGTTTAGTTGCTCCCGCTTGGCCTTGGATCGAGCGCTGATGAGCGGGACGAGGACGCGATTCCGATATTCGATGAGCTCGTAGAACTCCTTCCACCGCTTCCGGAGCACGATCTTGGTCACCAGCGGCCAGAAATTGAGCACGTTGAACCGCTGGAAACCCAAAAGCAACCGTCGCTGAGCCTCCTCAATCTGCTTAATCTGCTTCTCCTCGAGCCTGTCTCCGAAGCACATGAGGACCAGCAAGCAGAACATGGCGTACTGGAAGTGGTCAACGACGCGGACCACGCCACCTGGCTGAGACTTGAGCTCTGCCACGAGGATGTCAAGGACCCACACGCGGGCGCGGGAGTAGGAGCGCAGGCGGGAGGGATGGAGGATCTCCGCCGTGAGGTTCCGGCGGAAGAGGCGCCAGGTGGGGCCGTAGGAGGAGGAGCTGACCTCGTGCTGGTTGACGGAGAGGACACGGTCGGTGGCGAGGGGCGGCGGGCGGTCGGCGAAGACCGCGCCGCGGCGGACGAGGGCCTCGTGGGCGAGGGCCTGGGAGGCTACGAAGATGGTGGGGCGGGGGCCCATGTGGAGGGTGACCATGGGGCCGTGGCGGGCGTGGAGGGAGCGGAGGGTGGGCTCCATCTCCGCGAATGACTTGCAGAGCCATAGGAAGTTGCCGACGACCGGGAAGGCGGGAGGGCCCGGCGGGAGGTTCTTTCCTTTGGCGGTGGAGGAGAGGAGGTTGAGGGTGGCTTTGAGGAGGACGGCGACGGAGAGAGTGACGAGGATGAGGAACCAGAGATCCATCTTTTGCCAAAACGACTTTCAGTTTTTGAGTTGGAACAAATGGAGGATCTGCAGAGGGGAGGTGGCGAACTTTTTCGTTTAATATAAGATTGGAGATTGGATGATGACCCAGCCAGAGGAAAACGCAATGGATGACGTACTAGTGCTAGTGGTGGATTTTCTCCGGGAAGTGATATTTCCGCGATTTGTCCAATTTTATATTTTCACTGGACTAATTTTTCTGAAAAGCTCATCCTTGATGTCTATAAAAACTTAGGCAATGATACCCTCTGCCAAACTAGATAAATAATAAAAAAAAGTCTAACTTTAACTCTTCCGTGTCTGCCACTTCCTATTTTTCGTGTCTTCATTACGTCACAATCCTCAAGTGAAAGGATTTCCTTCATGTGCCAATACCATATGTTAATGAATAGTGATTACTTTTCATTCAACGTTGAATATAATTCATGATATGCAATTATTTAAGAAAATAAGATGTACTAAGAAATCACATTATCGATTTGAAATTTGGAAAATGTCATTTTACTAAAAAAAAATTGAAGGTATTTGTCTAGTTGTATGCGATAGGATTGTGTCTATTATATTCTAATGATGTGAACTTGTAGTTCATTTTTGGGGAAGAAGCATCTGGGTTGGAAAACAGTAGTTAATTCTCCTTAAGATTATTTTATTCCATTTCTTAGTCATTAAGCTATGTTACATCACATGTCAGCATGCGGATAGAAAATCTTCATTGATTAGCATTGCGATATCTCTAACTTATAGTAATAAAAAAATAAAAAATCAATGAGCTAATGCTATAAAGTTGACATTTTGGTAATCGTGGCACAAAATGTCGATTGTTGATGTAACGCCCGATATAAATGTGAATTAATCTAATAAGCTTTCATACGCATCCTAAGGACAAGTTAATTAGATTACAATAAATCATACATAAATTAACCTAGAGTAAATAAACGATACATTTCTACTTTTCATAATTACAAAAGGGTAAAAGCCACCAAAAATTATAAATTTTGCCTACTGTGACACATTTACTCTAAATTTTTTTGACACAAAAAACTCTCAAACTTGTATTCATGTGACCCATTTACTCAAAACATGTATAGTATGATACATTTGCCTCAAATTCATTTTTCGTGACACTAAAAACCCCAAACTTTTCTCGGTAACACATTACCACATGCCGATTAATGAATGAATTGTTTTTTTTTTTTTTTACTTGGAAAGTCTAGTGTCTCCTAAGAAAATGAGATTCTGAAAAAAGAATTTTCAAATATTACAACAAAATTTTCAAAATGTTCAAAAACTTTAGAACACGTCAGTTCCATACAAATTCCTTACAATAACTCCAGTTTGGATTTTAATAAAGAAAGCAATCTTTTGATTGATTTTTCAAAAGTCAATGAGAGTCTCAAACAGAGACCACCTAGACTTGCTTACAAAATTCATTTTCAAAGCATTTTCACAAAGTCTATCGATCAAAGTACTCTTAGATGTTCTAAGTATGAAAACTCGGAATATTTTGAAAATGAGTATTTTAGAGTCGGGAGATCTATTAAGAATGATTGGACAAAATCAATCTTTACTCTTCAGGACCCAAGAAAAGTTGGGTCCCAAAAAAAGTTTGAGACTATTCTTTGATTGCAAATTACTAAAAAAAGGAAGAGCAATGGCTCATTTGGTTCGCTTTGGAGAAATGGCCTTCAGAAAATACAAATACCTTTGGAGTAAATGGATTTTCTGAAATCCATTTGATAAATTAAAACTTTAAACAACATTGGAAAATAGTATTAGCATAAATATTGTTTGGTAAAACGCACATTTATAATGACCTTTAGCTATATTTTTCTCTTTAAGTCTGAAAATAAATCCGGTAGGTCAATCGCCGGCCAACCACTGGACAACCGCCGATTGGCTGGATTTGGCCACCAAACAGCTAGACCTAGTGACCTGAGGTCGCACAACCTTAGGCATTACCTTAATCACGACCACTAGGTAGCGGTGACGGTCGTCAAAGAAGCCCTCTCAAGCTACAAATCAGGGAAGATGAACGGTCGTGATGAACCAGGAAGAAGATGAACGATGATGGATGAATAGTAGACTTAGTATTTCCAAAATGTTGTAAGCCTAAAGTAGGTCCCCACCTACATTGGGCTTTCAGCATTCAGAATTAACATTTGCCCAAGGGAGTCTCAAAAATACTTGTCAAATGCTTTGTATTTTCCCCAAGGAGCTTTAAAAGCCGAAAGCTCATTGCAAAAGTTGAACCAAACAGAGCCCAAATGGTACTTAGACAGTGGATGCTCAAGGCATATCATAGGAAATTGAAGCAATTTCATCAATCATGAAAAACAAAAGGGAGGAAGTGTTTCCTTTGGAGGAAATAGCAAATGAAGAATTATTGAACATGGAACCGTGAAGATTGGAAGTTTAATCAGCAAAAATGTTTCCTTGGCAAAAGGTCTTAATTACAATATTCTAAGTATTAGTCAACTATGCGACACAGGATTCATAATCAACTTTTAAGAGAATGTATGTTCTGGAGTTAGTCAAGACTTCTCTTAATTTTTCACCGATCGAAGGCATGGCAACATATACCTTCTGGAAATAAATCTAGAGAACTCTCAATGCCTAATCTCAGTCCAAGATGAAGCAAACCTATGACATCACAAGTTAAGGCACATCAGCATGAAGCAAATTGCCAAGCTATCTTCTAAGAAGTTGGTTTGTGATCTTCCAAATATTTATTACTAGAAGACTGAGCTTTGCACTACATGCACTTTAGAAAAACAGGTTAGGGATTCATTTAAATCTGTAAACCATGTTCTACTAATCATGCCTCATAGTTCCTCCATATGGATCTTTTTGGACCTACTAAACTCAAGTATTTAAGATGAGAAATATTGTCTGGTGATTGTGGATAATTACGTAAGGTTTACTTAGGTCTTCTTTGCAAATAAAGCAGGAGCCTTCTCTTATTTTTCAAATTTTACAAAAAATGTTCGAAATGAGAAAGGCTGTGTTATTTTCAGTATTAAACAGACCATGGGAGAGAATTTGTAAATCAAGATTTTCAACACATTTTCTCATCTCCCTATATTCTGGAACAAAATGGAGTCGTAGAAAAGAAAAATTGGTCTTTATAGGAAATGGCTAGAACTCTGTTGATTAAAAGCAAAGTCACTTCTCGCTTCTAAGCAGAAGTAGTCTCAACTACTTGCTACATAATTAACATAATCTTTCTAAGGCTCATTTTAGAGAAAACCCCCTATGATATTTACAAATGCAGAAAACCAAATATTTCTTGCTTGTATATCTTTAGTTGTAAATGTTTTATTTTGAAAAATGCAAATGATCGTCCAGGCAAGTTTGAAAAAAAGTCAAATGAAGGGATATTCCTTGTATACTCTACTACAAGCAATGCATTTAGAATCTTCAACAAAAATACCTAGGCTATTGAAGAATCAATGAACTTTAGATTTCAAGAAGTTAACCAAAATCAGCAAAATTAGACTCAACTTGAAGAATCTGAGTTAGTCTAAGACTTAACAAAGTCTGAATCTCCTAAATAGAACCTACATCTTGTTAAACAAGATCAAATTGAAGGAAAACAGGAAGAATCTTCTCAAACTTAGGAGACTCTTGAAGAAAATGACAAATTCAACAAAAATTGGATACACAAATCAAGTCATCATCAGGATCTCATAATAGGCAAAATAGAAGAAGGAAATCACACTAGATCTAAAGAGCAAGGAAAACTCAAATGCTCTAGCACTTATCTTTGAGGTAAAGCCAAATGAAGTAAAAGAAGCCATGTCTGATGAAAGTTGGATGCAAGCAATGCAAGAAGAACTTCAACAATTCAAAATCAATGATGTATGGAAGTTAGCTCCCAAACCAAAAGGAAAGTCTGTGATTCAAACTAAGTGGGTGTTCAGAATTAAGATGAATGAAAAAGGGAGGTAATTGGAAACAAAGCAAGGGTCATGGCAAAAAGATACACACAAGCAAAAAGAATAGACTATGATAAAACATACACACCGATAGCCAAGTTAGAAGCTATAAGGCTATTAATTACTCATGCTTGTTTTCATAACTTTAAGCTATTCCAGATGGACATCAAAAGCACATTCCTTAATGGATTCATCTAAGAAAAAGTCTATGTGGAATAACCATCAAGATTTGAAAATCTCAGAAAGACAAACTTTGTCTATAGACTGAAGAAAGCACTATACGATTTGAAGCAAACATCCCGTGCTTGGTATGAAAGATTAAGTAAATTTCTAGTGAGTAATGGATTCGAGAAAGGTAAGGTAAAGACTTCTTATTTGTCCAAACATATGTAGACAATATAATCTTCAATTCTTCTAATGAATTTCTATGCAAAAAATTCTCTAAGTCTATGTAGGTAGAATTCAAAATAAGCATGATTAGAGAATTGACATTCTTTTTGGATCTACAAGTCAGATAATCCAAAGAAGGGACATTCATCTATCAAGAGAAATATGCTGAAGATATTGTTAAGAAGCTTGGAATGGAAAATTACAAAAAAAAACTAAGACTCCTATGTCAAGTTCCTCCAAACTTGATAAGGATGAAAGTGGTAAGAAAGTAGACCAAAAAACCTAAAAGTATGATCGATTCTCCACTCTATCTTACTCCTTCTCATTCTAATATTCTAGAAGAAACGATATTCCAGAAAACGCTCAAACTAAGGTACATGTGTTCTTGCAATTCAAATTTTGGTGCATAAGTTTCATTACTTTGTCAAAACGTGTATGAATGTCTTAAATTTATTCTAATTTTTTCTTTTTCCTTTTATACTTTCTTGAATTTTTGTCTATTTTGAATTATTTCCTATTTTTTGGTTTTTAGATTAAAAAAATTCCTAAATTTACAAGTATTTTTTTTAAATTTCCTTTTGATTGTGTGTGTTCATTTGCCCCCGTTCATTTTCTTTAAAACCCTAAAACTCTCTCTCTCTCTCTCTCTCTCTCTCTCTCTCTCTCTCTCTCTCTCCAACCCCCAATATGCTTTGAGCAATTTTTCTCTCTTCCTTGAACAAATTTCCTCTCAATCGTCCTCAAATCCTCTCTCGCCACCATGTCGTCAAAATCTTCCAAGTCTATCTCGGTTTCCTCTTAGTGGAAATCCTCTCTTATTGCAAGCAGAGGACCTCGATCCACTAGAGACAAGCAAACCCAATTCGATCTCACCGGCGATGAGTCTCGAGGAGTTCAACTCAACCATCAGTGGAAGAAGAAGTCACTCAAACAGCCAAAACTCCCTCTTCCGATAAGATGGCAACACACGAGATGGCAACAGCCCATAAAGATTTATCGAAATTCAGGTTCCCAAATTTTGGGGACAAATCTAAGCCCTCAAGGGGTTCTTCATCACCGTGGTGAACTCCTTCTCCGACAAGTCCACCTCCTCGCTAGCTACCGTCCACCACTAGAACAGCCACAACAAGTTCGCCACGAAGTACTCCAGGTGCAACATCGCAAGCCCATACCTGGGACACATCCTCCTCCCAGCCCCAAACGGCATCGTCTTTATCTCTCTACTCCCCATGATGTCGAACTTGCCAGCTTCTCCTTTGTCACCCCATCCACAATTCAAGAACCTCTCAGGCTTGAACGCCATTGGGTCTTCCCAAACTTCCAGGTCCCAACCCATTTCTGCCACCATGAAGTTGATGATCCTGTCCTTGGGGATAATGTCCCGCGGTGGACAAGGGCCTCGTAGGCAAGTGCCTGGGAGGAGACGAAGATGGCAGGGTGGAAGCCCAGGTGAAGGGTGACCATCGAACCGATGCGAGCGTGGAGGGAATGGAGCATGGGCTCGAGCTCCGAGGAGGACTTGCAGAGCCATAGGAAGTTGCCGATGACTAGGAAGGTGAGAAGGCTCGGCGGGAGGCTCTTTTTCTCAGGGGAGAAGGAGAGGAGGTTGGCAACGCTGAGGAGGGCGGCGACGAAGAGGGTGGTGTGAATGAGGAACTACGGATCCATCTTTCACCGGATCAACTTTTGAGTATGACCAAATTAAAGTTTTGCATGTTGGATATATTATTAATATAGTCCAAAATAATATGTTCACATACAAACCCAATAGGTAAAGCCATGGTTATTTGGGTCTATATGGGCCGAAGCCCAATAACTTTCATATAAAAACTCTAGGGTTTCCCTACGCTGGAGGTAACACTGTTGAGCGTTCTAAACTTGACGTCTCTTGGTGTAATACTTCAAGCAACTATCTTTTCTCTCTCAAACTTATTACCTCCAACAATCTTGAAGTATTATGTTCGTGTGTCGGATTTTAGCGAGTAAAGTGTCTTCTTGAAGATTTCGTCAAGAGGAACTCGTAGCTGTAATTTACTTTCGATTTCGACATTGATATTGGCCAAGATCTGAGTTTGAAGATTTGGGTGACCGAAATCTTTGATTCAAAAACCCAAAAAATTATAGCCAATTTTAGAGGGTGAAACCACTTGGGCTTTGTTCTACTCATCGATACGAACGTTTTGAGTGGTCACTCGCATCAATCGGAGGTCGGACGGAGAAGTTACGGCATCCGGAAGTTTCCATATGAATTTCTAGCGAATTTCGGGGGCGAAATTTCTAGCGAATTTTGTGGGCGAAATTTTTCAGCGAGTTTCAGCGACAAGGGCAATCCATCTTAAGGTTTTTGGGTGCTCCAGATCCATTTTTGGGGTTTGTTTTGGAAAATTCCATCCTTACAGAGCGGTTTGATCAAGGTTAGGGGAGTTATTCAACTTTGTTGCTTTGAGGACTTCAAGGTGCACTCTTTCTAACACTTTGCTTTGATTAAAATGGCAAAGCGTAGTTCCTATGATATTATAAAGTTGCAATCTTTTAATGTTACTGAATTTCATGGCTGGAAATTACATGTTCAATTTGGCATGAAAAAACGTGACATATTCTATATTGTATTGAGCAATTTTGCATCTACCACTGAAGATGTGAATGAATATCAATGGAACAAAGATGAGGATTTTTGTAGAGATTACTTGTTGAACTCTCTAAATCTTAATCTGGCTATGACTTGTAGTGAGTATAAGACGGCGAAAGAGATATGGGATCACTTGAACGCTCAGTTCCAAAAACAAGAGAGGCTATCTAAAACTCTCCTAGCGGATAAATTCTTTGACTTTAAATTCACTATGAATTCAAGCATCACCTCTCAGTTAGTTGAATTTGAGAACATGAGGAACAAGCTGAAAGATGATAATTTTGATATGTCCGATAATCTCTTTGTCGGTCTTGTGTTGAGCAAACTACCAACTGAATAGAGTTCTTTCAAGACTGAAATGCACAGACTGAAGGTACAGATGGGACTGGATGAATTAAAGAGGTATATTCACATTGAGGATCAAAATATCACTAGGAAGAGTTTGGAACAAGCGGGACAACAAAAGTCAATTGCCAACTTAGTTTCACACTCCAATAAACCTCAAAAAAAGTCCAAGTCACCAAAAGGTGAATCCTCTTTACAGTTAGAGGTCAAAAAGACTATCTTCAAAAAGAAGAAGAAGGGCAAGTGCCATAATTGTGGAAAGTGGGGTCACTGGGCAGCAGAGTGTAAGTCGCCGAAGAAGTCAAATAATGACACACCACATAATGAAGCCAATATGCTAATTAGAGGATCTGAGCCTCGAGCCTTCATTGGAATGATGAAGAATGAAAAAGCCAGCGTCTCTTCTGAGTGGTGGTTGGATAGTGGCGCTACTTGTCATGCTACAAATGACAAGAAATTACTCACTGATGTCACAGAATTGAAAGATACTGTGGAAAATTGCAATGGTGGTGAGGCAAAGGTGACTCATGCTGGAACTGCAAATTTGGTGCTTTCTTCAGGTTGCCGCACTCCAAGTTGTCCATGATATCTTATGAGATATGACATAAGCGCCCTTGTAGATATGATACTCTTAAGACTTGGGGTTGTATTGCTTATGTAAGTATACCAGATCCTAAGAAACCTAAGGTAGGATCTAGAACTATTACTTGTGTATATCTAGGTAGTGCAGAAGATAGCGCTGCAAATAGGTTTTTAGATCTATCTACTAACACAGTGATAGAATCTAGAGATGCAGTGTTCTTTGAAAACAAGTTTATCAGAGATCAAGGCTTGAATGTTTCTGGATCTACAAATATGATTTCAGAATCTCTTGTAGAATCTGAAGCAGGCCCTTTAGACACTAATTCCACACAGTTGGCTATTGAACCAACTCCAGTTAGAGTATCCATAAGAAAGAGAATTCCCAAAAGTTTTGGTGAGGACTTTGTTGCTTACCATCTTGAGGATGATCCATTCTCCTATCAGGAAGCAATGAGATCTAGGGAATCTCTACTGTGGGCAGAAGCCATAGATGATGAAATGAGCTCTCTGCTGCAGAATCACACTTTAGTAGCTAGTAAATTTGCCAAAAGGGGCTAAAGCTATAGGCTGTAAATGGGTGTTGAAGAAGAAACTGAATAGTGATGGATCAATAGCCAGATACAAAGCACGTTTAGTAGCTAAAGGCTATAAACAACAAAGTGGAATAGACTATTTTGATGTCTATTCACCTGTGTATCATCTATCAACTATAAGAATTCTTCTTGCTTTGGCATCTATTGAACACTTTGTAGTGCATCAAATGGATGTAAAAACAGCTTTCTTAAATGGGGATTTAAATGAGGAAATTTACATGGAACAACCGGAATGATATGTTATGAAAGGTCTTGAGGACAAAGTTTGTAAATTAAATAAATCTCTATACGGTCTTAAACAAGCACCTAAGATGTGGCATCTTAAATTTGATGAAGTGGTAAAGAGTTATGGCTTTCAGTCTAGTTATTCAGATAAATGCATTTACCACCGTTCTATGTCAAATAAGATAGTCATCATTTGCTTGTATGTTGATGACATGTTAATTCTTGGTTCCGATCATTCTGTAGTGAGTGACGTGAAAGCTACTTTAGCTAAAGAATTTGACATGAAAGATCTTGGTATTGCTAATACCATTCTTGGTATGAAAGTAAGCTTTGAATGGCAAGTCATCTCCCTTAGCCAGACTCGTTATATTGAGCAGCTACTTTCTACTTGAGGATACGATAAGTGTAAACCGAGTGAGACACCATGTGATTATAATAATAGACTGAGTCCTAATGAAGGGACCAGCGTGGATCAGTTAAAGTACTCGAAACTGATTGGTAGTCTCATGTATGCTATGAGTTGCACTAGACCCAACATAGCCTTTACAGTTGACATGCTGAGTTGTTTTACTAGTAATCCTAGTAAAGAGCATTGGGATGCCCTCAATAGGCCTAATGAGATACCTTAAAGGTACTAAAGATTATGTTATTTATTATTCTGGTTATCCTCCAATTGTGGATGGATATTATGATGCCTCATGGTGCTCAGATATTGGAAATAGTAAGTCCACTAGTGGGTATGTATTCACTTTGGGTGGAGCTACTATTACTTGGAAATCCAAACGATAGACTTGTATTGCATTGTCGTCTATGGAATCGGAACTTTTTGCTTTAGCCTCAGCCGGTGAAGAGGCAGAGTGGATAAAGAATCTGATTATGGATATTCCTTTTACTCTACTAAAGATTAATTTTTTAAGCCTATTTTGTGATAATCAAGCAACTGTCCAAGTCATCAAGAATTCTCTCTTTAATTCAAAGAGAAGACATGTGAGACTGAGACATGCGTTGTTGAATTATCTGATAGAACAAGGGGTTATCACCTTGATTGATGTGAGATCGAAGGATAACATAGCCGATACTCTCACCAAAGGTATGCCTAAAAATCGATTATTCAAAACAGTGGGGGAACTGGGGTTAAAGACTATATAGGCAAGTCTTAACCACCATTTACTTACCTTCTAATTGTGTGTTTTGAATTATCGAATCTTTCTTTATTAGCTACAATGATAAGCACAATTTATATGTTTCATTGATGTTCACAGTTGCTAACTAATTTGAAAATGGTAAGTTATCTCATTCCAAACTTGATGAAGATGACTTTAACCTAAATCAAATGTTCTATCTGGGAAAATTGTGTCATTCCAAACTTGATGATACAATTCAACTAGATTGGACTATCCTTTTTGGTTAAATGATCTCATTCCAAATTTGATGCTAGATTATTTGACTTTAAGGAATCAGTAACTGTGACATTCCAAACTGAAACATAGAAACAATTGTTTACATAAGAAGCCTGCTGGTCTTGTTCTTAATTGAAACTTGATATTACATGACTAGGTTATTGTAGGTGACTTGACTATTGGTCATGTTCTTTGAAACTAGACAATAGTTGTTCTCCTACAAATAAACTTAAGTCGATGACTCTTTGTAAATTACATTTTACTATTTCTATTTTGTGAACATTATTATGCTTGTTTCTTATATTTGTAAGGCCTTAGACTATTTTGACCGGCCTACTTATACTTGATTAATATGCATATATTGGTTGTGAACTGAATCTGAGATTTATTTTGGGATTTGGATTTTTAATCTCACAACAAATTCATGATAAGAATGATTCACTTATTTAGATTGCACATGATGATTTAGTTTAATACTTTCCTGTTGGAATACTCTTTGACCGATCCGAGTTGATTGTCTTGGACTATGTGGATGATTCATGTTTGTATGAACATTACACTGACTACCTTATTGGATTGTGTTGTATGGTGAACAGAGGAGGAGATTGTTGGATATATTATTAATATAGTCCAAAATAATATGTTTACATACAAGCCCAATAGGTAAAGCCATGGTTATTTGGGTCTATATGGGCCGAAACCCAATAACTTTCATATAAAAACTCTAGGGTTTCCCTACGCTAGAGGTAACACTGTTGAGCGTTCCAAACTTGACGTCTCTTGGTGTAATACTTTAAACAACTATATTTTCTCTCTCAAACCTATTACCTCCAACATTGCAAAGAAAGGCGGAACCATTTAGGGTCTAATGAGCACCTAAGCACACATAATAAGTAATCCAAAATAATTTTTTTCAATTTACGAATCTCGATGCCGATTTGAAATTTGAAAAATGTGTTTTTTATCATAGTTTCTCGGAATTGTATATTATGTGGCAAGTATGATGTCTGGCCTACTCTCTCCTGGGGCCGTATAGATGAGAGAGGAACGTCGGATCGTCGTTACAACTTACATCGGGGTAACGCTGACTAACACGAGCTGAATTCATCGACTTAAGGTTTATCCAAATCTATTTGCCTTTTAGTATATATAGAAGCCTTTCATTGCGGAACCGTACGCTTTTCCATCACTCGAAAAGGTTGGCCTGTTCTTCCCTCGAATGACTTAGCGTGATTTTGTGAACATGCGATTGGATTAATAATGAAATTCCATATTGGCGGGGCTTCAAAATGGGACGCCTAAACCTGCTCGCTTGGAAGACAAACCCTTGCCAATGGAGGCTCTGGACCTCGTGATTGCTGGAGGGGGAGGCGGGGATGATGGGGCGGTGGCAGCGGCGGCGGCGAAGGAGGAGGAGCACCGGATGAAGAAGCACTTGGGACGAGAGGGAGCAGCCGAGCTGAATAGGGAGAGAGAAAGAGTTCGACAAGAAGGAGCAGCGTGGGTTCTCGACAAAGAGAGGACTTGCTCTTCGGAGAAAATATTAGTTAGGTGGATTCCTGGAGGGCTGCAACGTCGACATCCCTTGGTACTTCCTCTGCCTGATATCCCTACAGATCATGAGGGACTATGACGACCGTGACGGGCATATCCTACGAGTGTGAGAGTATCGGAAGTGGCTGACCAAGTCCTCAGGCGGCAGCATGGTGGCCACGTGCCCCATAACCAACCAGTCGCTGCCGAGGGCTTCCGGCCTCACCCCCGAACCACAAGCTCCTCCGACTCATCTAGGCATGGTGCGCCAGCAACGCAAAGAACCACATCAACTGGATCCCGACGTCGAAGTTGCCCCTCAATAGGGGTCACATCCTAAAGCTGGTGAAGGAGCTCGCGTCCGATTACTCAATCATCGAGGCGATCAAGGAGTCGGAAGAACAAGCGAAATCGGGCGTGCATGGTTGAGGCTATAACGGCGTCAAATCGAAGACCCAACGAGCAATGAGTGAGCACTAGAGTAGAGAGCGAAGAAGTGACACCCAGGCAACCGTCAGAGCAAAGAGCGAGCATCGAAGAGAGCGAGGATGAGGGAACTTTATATTTTGAATTCACAAGAGGAAGAGAGAGAGAAAGCATCAATCTGCCTCTTTTTTCTTTTTCTTTATTGACAAATAAGCAGGATAATATTACTACGTAATAGTCTGAGCAAATACAGCAGGTACATCAGTACAAAGTAAAGCAAAAAGATAAGAGGGGGATTTTTGACCCAATTTCTAGGAAGAAAATTCTTACGCTGGGCTTTTGCTAACCAGTCAGCCACTCTATTGGTGTTTCGACTACAGTGGGCTAAAGTCAAACCGGAGATAGTCTTCATTTTGTGCTTGGCCCGATCCACAAGAGGTTGGACTGACCAGTTTAAAGCAGATGAGGAGAGAACACTTTCCACCAGCATACGACAATCAGACAGAATTTCTATTTCTTTTTCTGGGGAATTTGGGATGAGCTCAGAGGAGATAAAATCAAGGGTTTCCACTAACGCTACTGCTTCCGCTTGTTCAGCTGAATTTACCTCAACATTCTTTGCGAACCCAACTCTTATTCGGCCGAAGGAATCTCTGCAGATACACGCCACAAATGCCCGATTTTTGTGTCTGCTCTGTTGAGAAATGAAAGGAGGCCCAGTTGTTGCTCTGGTCGGGTCACCGTGTGCTGCCGAAACAGAGTGCCGTTCAAGAATGATGTCAGTGAGATCTGGCCCAGGTGGAGAGACAGAGCCTTCCTCTGCTTTGCTACAGGACCGGTAGGTTGTTTTCCTTTTCCCTTTTTCTACTCTGCAATTCGTGTCATGGTGGGCACCAATGGTCATACTTAGTTTCTTCTGCTATTTTGGAGTTTCGGATCTATCAGATCTGAGATCCTGTGTTGATGCAGCAAATCCAGAAGGGTTTTGCTCAATGGTATTGTTGTTAAGAAGGAGATTTTCACAATTACGATTGACGCCTCTGCTGTGCGACTCAAGCGGGCACGCGTTACTGCAGTTTTGGAACAGGTGGGGTATCTCCATTTGGTCAGACCCATCCTCATAAGTTCTGCTGATTTGGAGTGATCTACTCATGTTATGATTTTTTGCTCTTTCAATTTTAGATGGTGGATGTGCTCGGTTAATCCTCCTGCTCCATGGTTGTATTCGAGATTCAACATTTTTAGATCTGAAATGTTGATTGGGTTCTGTAGTTGACAGAGGGCTGGTATCATGATTCGTGGGTTGTTTCCCGAAGATTTGCACTTGATCTCCACTGGGCTTCTTGGATGTGCCTATGTGTGTATACCTTCGAGTCGGGCTAGGTTTCTCTCGGCTTGCCGTTCTGTTTTGTCTGGTTAAATGTTTTGTCCTGGCTAAATTTCTCACTTCTTCTCAAGGCATCTTAGCTCTATATATGCTGTCCTTCCTGACAGTTCTATTGGCCTTCAGATTTTGCATTACATCATAATCTTTCTCAGAAACGTCTATATTCGAAGATGGCGAGGGACTTGGGGGGCATGCTGGTTAGCCGAATAATGTCGCAGTTGGAAGGTAGATGCTAGGAAGTATCGGAGGTGTTCTCAATGGGGCGAACAACCACCTCAGGATATTCATCAGGCAAGTTGCTGGCTGTACAGGTACCATCAAAAGAAGCATCAATATTAATTTTTAATACTCCTGGGGGTGGAGGTTGCCACTAATCAGGTTGGTCTTGGCCTTGATTCCCTTTGTGTGATTTTTTATTCCAAGTTGAGAAGCTCTCTTGTGACATTTTAGCTCGGAACAAGGTGTGGTTTGGGTTAAGGGGTTGTTTCTTGAAGATGTAGTGGTTACAATCTTTCCAAATGCACCAAAGAACTGTGGCGACTAGTTCAAAATTATGTGAGTTTCTTTGTCCCACAAAATACTTGCCCAACCAGTCATCAAATCTTGATAAACCCACTCAATGTGTGTGGTCTTGCAGGGTTAGCTCTTTCCAAATGTGTGTTGTCCAGGGGCAAAGTAGTAAGGTGTGCTCGATCGTCTCCAGTTCCAGCATGCATATTGGGCACATTGGGGCAGGTACTATCTTTCTCCTGTAAAGATTATCTAAAGTAGAGAGTGCATTTTGGCTGGCACGCCATAGGAAAATTTTTTATTTTCAGTTGTATTCCGGAGTTCCAGATAAGCTTCCAAATGGCTGGATCGAATTGGTGTGATGTTGTTGCCGTGGTCTCTCGATGCATAACAGATTTTCTGATTTCAAAATAACCACTCTTTACCGTATAGGTTCCGGACTTGTCTTTTGTCCAAACCAATTTATCTTCTGTAGTTGGGAGGCCAAAATGTATTGCATTGATTTCTGACACTAGAAAATCATCGAACAGAGACTTCGATAGGTCTTCCTTCCATTGAACCGCTTCAAAATTAATCAAGTCGGCTACTTTGCTGGGTTCGTTTAGTGACGCAAGCCCTCCTGTCGGTCCTATCTTCACCCACTTATCCTCTTGAATTGAAATTTTATGTCCATTGCCCACTACCCACTTGACTTGAAGAACTATTGCGTCCCTCCCTGCTAGTAAGCTTTGCCAACCCCACGATGGGCGTGACCCTTTCCTTGCTCGCCAAAAGTCACAGTTGGGGAAATAAAGACCTTTCATGAGTTGGCTCCACAAAGAATTCTGGCATTGAGAAATCCTCCAAGCTTGTTTACCTAACATAGCGATGTTAAACACCATTAGGTCCTTAAAACCAAGGCCGCCCTCCTCCTTACGAAGCTTTAGAAGATCCCATTTCCTCTAGTGCATGCCAGCTGTCTTATTGTTATTTCTCCACCAAAAATTAGCAATTTTCTTCTCAATCGCTTTAATAATGGAAATCGGGATTTTAAAGATTGACATAGCATATTGAGGTATTGCCTGAACAACTGATTTAAGAATGATTTCCTTACCAGCTCTTGAAAGCAAGTTTTCTTTCCAGCTCTCCATCTTCGAATTAACCCTGGCAAGTATCCATGTGAATATATCTTTTTTAGAGGCCCCCCAGTCTGAAGGGATTCCTAAACATTTCCCAATTTTCACTATTTCGGGAACCCTCAGCACCACTAATATATTTCTTCGAAGTTTGTCCGAACAGCTTTTGCTGAAAAATAATCCTAATTTGTTAAGATTTATTGTCTGACCTGATGCGTAGCAATATTGGTGAAGAATAGTAGCCAAGTTTTGGCTTTCCATAACAGTGCCGTCTAGGAAGAAGATAGAATTGTCTGCAAACAATAAGTGAGAAAGAGTTAGGCAATGTCCGTTCAGTTTAATGCCACGGATTGTATCTTCTGCGAGTGCTTGCTTCATCATATGTGATAAGACATTTGCTACAATAATGAACAGATATGGGGATAAAGGATCGCCCTGGCGAATACCTCGAGATGACTTGAAGTATGGTAAAGACTCGCCATTAAATTTGATGCTATAGGACACTGTAGTAACGCATTGCATAACCCACTTCACCCATTCATCCCTAAAGCCCATCTTGTATAGACACTCTTGCAAGAAATCCCACTCGATTCGATCATAAGCTTTTTGCATGTCGACTTTAAGAATGGCTTGAAATTTTCTCCTCCTGTCTCTCGTTCTCAATCTGTGGATCACTTCTTGGACAATCAAAATGTTGTCCCGAATTTGCCGATTCCCCACAAACGCACTTTGTTCCTTAGCAATGATATCTGGTAATAAAGGTTTGAGTCTATTCGCAAGGATTTTAGAGATGATCTTGTAAACAAAGTTACACAAGCTTATAGGCCGAAATTGTTCTAACCTTTATGGGTTTTGGTTTTTGGGGATAAGAGTAATTTGGGTTCTATTCAGGGCTGGGTTAAGGGTTCCAGACTCAAAGAAAAGCTTCACTTCCCTGAGAATATCCCCGCCGATGATGTTCCAGTGTTGCTAAAAAAAGAGGCCATTCAATACATCCGGTCCAGGAGCTTTGTTGGCGCCCAATTGGTGAGTAGCCTCATAAACTTCTTCCATAGTCACCGCTTGAGTCAGTTTAAGATTCATATCAGTATTGACTGATGACGGAATATAGTTTAGGATAGGCTGGAAATTCCGAGGGCCTACTGAAGTATATAGGTTTTTGAAGAATTCCACCACCATGTTCTTGAGAGTTTCATTATTCCTTACCCAGTCTCCTTCTGTGTTCATTAGCATGGAAATGTGATTCCTATTTCTCCGTTGTATAGTGGTGGCATGAAAAAAATTTGTATTCATATCCCCCCATTTGAGCCACTTGATTCTAGATCTTATAGCCCAAAACATTTCTTCTTGACGCCATAAAGATTCAATCTCGTTGTGGATATTCTGAATTCTGCACTGATCATATGGCAAAGTAGTGTTATTCATTCAAGACTGGAGTTCTTTTCTAAGCTCTTCAATTTTCTTATAAGCGTTAGGAAATCGTTTTCTACTCCACGCCACTAGTTGAATAGCCACTAAGTTCAATTTCTCAGCCATGTTTTTCCTGTGTGAATCCTCCCAAGTTCGCTTGATAATTTTCCTACAGTCTTCATCCTCTGCCCAATATGGCTCATATTTGAATTCTCTTCGCTTTCGTGTCAGAGTGGGCGTAATTGACAAAATGAGAGGGTTGTGATCAAACCCAATGGCTGGCAGGGCTGTAACTTCGGCGTTTGGGTAAGTTATTCGCCAATCCATTGTACATAAGGCTCTGTCTAACCTTTCTCTGACATTTTCAGCACCCTCTCTTCTGTTTGACCAGGTGAAGGCGCACCCCTTACTCTCCAGATCCATTAGTGAACATGCATAAATGAAGTCCCTGAATGCAGTAAGTCTAAATTGCTCTGCCATCCTCTTTCCCGCTTTTTCCCAATGATATAAAATTTCATTAAAGTCTCCGATACACATCCAAGGAAGGTGATTAGAGGTACTAACTCTGTGATTCTTCCCATAAGATAATTATGTCATGAAATGCATTAGGAGCGTGGAGAAAAGTAATACGCATGTTCTGATTACACTCATGGAGAAAGCACTGCACGTTGATAAGAAATTCAGAGTGCGAGTCGATGGATATAGAGACCTGATCATCCCAAAATAGAGCTAAACCACCCGATAACCCTTCTGGGTTCACCAAAAAACTATTAGGAGTCTTCAGTCTTCTTCTTAGACGATGCACTGTTTGTTCTTGGTTCTTAGTTTCCATAAGAAAATTAATGTTGGGCTTTTCTTGAGTCACAAGGACTCTAAGAGCCTAAATTGTTAGGGGAGAGCCCAACCCCTGACAATTCCAACTAAGAAGTTTCATGGTTGCACCGGTGGCTTATTAGGGCTAGCCACCAAAGCCCGTTAAATTGATTTGTTCTCCTCTGTGACAGGTATTTCTATTAGCTGCGGGTTATCAGTAGAGGCTGCCTTTGAGGATTGAGCTCCATAAAGGCAAAATCGCTTATCTTTTTTAGATGTAGGGAGCTTGGTAGACTTGGCTTTGCCCTTAGCTAAACTTCTTTCTGACTCTAAATAGAGCTGCCTTTCTCTTTCCACTTCTTTAATCTGTTCATTGTGTAGGGTTAGCATGGAAGGCGCGTCTAGGCAGCTACTGTCTCTCTTCTATGGGGATTTTCCTTCTAAAATGATTAGAGCTCAGGAGGATACGAGCTGGTCGGCCTGCTGATGTGATCCCTCTTCCGAGGAATGTTGGAATTGGATAGGTAGGAGGGGATGTGCTACTGTATTCTTCACTGGCTGTGATTCATGGGATGTCGCAGCCATAGGAGATTCCGGCACCATTTCTACATCTTCAATGAGCTGGGTTTGTTTCCCATAAAAGACTTTTCCATATGGGCTGAGTTCTCGGACTTCAGCTCGTAACCAGTTACCGAAGTTACCGAGTAGGTCCTCCTCTAACCTTGTAGTTTCGTACGATATATCTTTGCATGCCATGGCGTAATGGCCAATTCGCCCACAAGAATAGCAATAGTGTGGCAGCCTCTCGTATTTAAATTCGATCCACAACTTTTTGTTTCCCAATTAACAACTACCCCTGTTTTAAGGGGTGTAGCTAGGTTCAGCCTGATTCTTGCTTTGCCAACCTTATAATTGCTATTTCCTTTTGCTTCCAGTTTCACCTCTAGGACTTTGCCAATCTTGGAAGTGATCTCTCTAACTACCTCCGTCGAAACTCTGCGAAAAGGTTGTTGGAGAAATCTTTCCAGAATATTTTGAAGCTGACAAAACATTTCTATCAGTCTAAGTCTGGATATCGATAGTTAAAGTCTCAAGATTTTATAGTCTCAAGACTTTGTTATCTCAAGACTCAAGACTCAAGACTCAAGACTCAAGACTCAAAATTATTCTCACCGATTTCTTTCTAATCCAGTGTTGAAGGAAATCCAAAGTCGAGGTTTATGATTGAGGATTTGATCCTATCCTCTGGGATAGATTCTTTGGTTGGATAATCATTTCGGATTCTTTAAATCTTATCTAAGATCGATTGAAGATCCGATGGTCGACGAAATAATCTTGGATTATTCTATTCTTGGAAACCGAGATCCCGATTGTATGGGCGAACAGATTGATGGGCTATCATCGATTCCTTATATAGCTCGGATGATCTTCTTGATTGATTCCGTCCAACGGGTAGATTGGAGGAATTCCTTTGGTAAGTGCCAACGGCTATGATGGCATGAAGGAGTATAAAAGGAAGACGTTCTAGTTGTTTTAAGTGTGTGATCGATAGAAAAATTCCGTAGTCCAAGATCCTTTGATTGTTAGTTGAGACCGAGCGAAATTGTATACCGAGAGTGTTTATACTTGGTGACGCCTTGAGCGAGTGTGGTAGATCATCTACACCTAGAAATCAAGGAAGATCAACACCGTAACAACTCTTTGATCATAGTGGAATCCAGCCAATCGGCCGGTCGAAGAGTGGACGTAGGCTTGAATCAAGCCGAACCACTATAAACCGAGTGTTCAATTCTCTCTTTCCCTTACTCGTCTTGCGATTGAATTTTTAACTGTTGCAAATTCTCTAATTGTTTAAAATATCGTGCAAACATCGAGAAATTATTGTGTATACCTATTCACCCCCCTCTAGGTACTCGTACTAGCTATCTCAATTGGTATCAGAGCCTGTGTTCTTACTTTGTTTGAAGTGTTTTACTTCAGAGTAAAAGATCCATGGCTAGTATGCTAGCACCGGGGCTGATGGAGGGGCAAAGCAATACCAGACCTCCCTACTTCGATGGAAAGGATTACAACATCTGGAAGAACAAGATGAAAGCTTTCCTACGATCAAAGGATCCTCTGGAATGGGACGTAGTGGAAAAAGGAATCACTCCTGCTGCTGCATCAAACACTGAAAGAGGAAAAGAAACCGTTGAAACCAATGGAATGTCTCAAGAAGAAATAAACAAGAGACAAGCACTCGATGCTAAAGCAATTTATTCTTTATATTGTGCTTTGTCACCAACTGAATATAACAGAATATCTTCTTGTGTCACAAAGAAAAAGAAGTCTGGGACAGTTACATATCACTTATGAAGGAACAGATCGAGTGAAGGAGACCAGAATTAACATTCTTCTTGGTCAATATGAATCCTTCAAAATGAAACCAGGAGAATCTATAACCGACATGTTTAGTCGTTTTACGATATTGTCAATGGTCTTGAGAACCAAGGACAAAAATTTCTGATCCCATGAAGGTGAACAAGCTTCTACGTGGACTCTCCAAGGATTGGAATCATATAAAGACTTCAATAAGAGAGACGCAAAGAATCATGCCATTATCTCGTAGACGAACCGATTGGAACTCTTCGCCTTACGAAGTGGAACGAATTAATGAAGACGAAGATCCAAGAGGTAAGAAATCTATTGCACTAAAATCAAATGATGATTCCGATGATGCAGATTCTCAAGATGATATGAATGATGAGGAGCTCGCCCTCATGATAAGAAGATTCAGAAAACTGAATAGAAAAGGCAGAAGGTTCATCCCAAAGAAACAAAGTTCTCGAGACAGCAGACCAAGTCTGTTGATGATGAGGAACCAAACAAAGAAGTAGTTTGCTTCGAATGTAAAAAGAAGGGACACATCGACCCAAATGTCCTCTTCGAAAAAGAAAAGAGGAAAAGCTGAGAAATTTCGAAAAGCTCTTAAAGCCGAAACCCGGAGTGATACGAGTGTGAAGAGAGTGATGAGGAATATGCCAACCCGTGTCTAATGGCGCAATCGACTCGGACTGGATCGACTCGAGACATGTGAATTTGAGGTAAGTGATTATAAAATCCCTGTCAAAGTCTCTAAATATATTAATGAGTTATGTTTTAGTCTTAAGACTTCTCTTAAAAGGATTTCCGAACTTAAAAAGGAAAACTCAGTTTTAAAACAAAAGGAAAACATTTTAGAAGAAAAGGTAAAAAATTTAGACTTGAATGTTTCTACTCTTAAAGAGAGTGAAGACAATCTTTCAAAAGAAAATGCTTTCTTAAAAACTGATTTATCAAATATTTCAAAGAAATTTTCAATAGGGTCCGAAAACTTGAAAAAGTCCTTTCAATCCAAAGACCTTACTTTAATAAGTCGGGTCTAGGTATGACAGATGAAACAATCCCTTTGATTGATTTTCCGAAAGTAAAAGAAAGAATTAAGAAAAGACCATCGAGAGAGGCTTATAAAAATCATTTCAAAAGAGTTTTTGTAAAGCCCGTAGGTCGAAATGCTTTAAGGTGTTCTAAGTGTAACAAATCAGATCATTTTGAAAAAGAGTGTCCTATGGTTTGGAAGCCTCGTGAAGAGAGTATGGCTTAATAATGCTTATCCTACTAACACGAAAGGACCCAAGAAAATTTGGGTACCAAAGAAAGCTTGAGACTCTTTTTTGAATGCAGTCTCTGTCAAAAGAAGGTAAAGTGGTATCTTGACAAATGGGATGCTCAAGACACATGACAGAGACTCGAGTGTTTCATAAAGCTTATTAAAGTGAATGGTGGAAAAGTTTCATTCGGAGGAAATAGCAAAGGAAGTATTGTGGGATTCGGAATTGCGAAAATTGGAAATCTCACAATAAGCAATGTCTCTCTAGTGGAAGGACTCAACTACAATCTACTCAGCATTAGCCAATTGTGTGATACTGGTTACAAGATCTTCTTTCAAGAAGGCATATGTTCTGGAATTAGCAAAGATTCGACTCGCTTTCATGGGTCGAAGGCATGGAAACATCTACCTCCTTGATGTAAAGCCAAATGAAGAACAATGCTTAATTTCAATTCAAGATGAAGCAATTCTATGGCATAGAAAGCTTGGCCATATCAACAAGAAGCAATTAGCCAAAATCTCTTCAAAGCAGCTTGTTCGAGGTCTACCTAAACTGCCATACCAAAAGTCTGACTTATGTACTCCATGCATTCTGGGAAAGCATGTAAGAAATTCATTTAAACAAATAAATCATGTATCTACTAATCATGTAATACAGTTGCTTCATATGGATCTCTTCGGACCAACAAGAACCCAGAGCATTGGAGGTAAGAAATATTGTCTAGTAATTGTAGATGATTACTCTCGTTTTACCTGGGTATATTTTCTTGCAAACAAATCAGAAACCTTTTCGTACTTTGAAAAGTTTGCTAAAAAGGTTCAAAATGAAAAAGGATGTGCTATTTCTAGTATAAGAACAGATCATGGAAGTGAATTTGAAAATCAAGATTTTACGAGATTCTGTGATAAATCTGGTGTTAATCACATGTTTTCCTCTCCGTATACTCCAGAGCAAAATGGAGTTGTGGAAAGAAAGAATAGATCTCTTCAAGAAATGGCTAGAACACTTTTAATTGAAAGTAAAATTTCTTCACGATTTTGGGCTGAAGCTGTTTCAACTGCTTGCTATATTATAAATAGAGTCTTTTTAAGACCTATTCTTGATAAAACCCCTATGAATTGTTCAAAGGTAAGAAGCCTATTGTTTCATACTTTCATGTGTTCGGTTGCAAATGCTTTATTTTGAAAAATACAAATGATCGAGTTGGTAAGTTTGAAGAAAGATCGATGAAGGCATCTTCCTTGGATATTCTACATCAAGCAAAGCCTACAGAGTCTACAACAAAAAAAGCTAGTCTGTGGAAGAATCAATGAATGTCAAATTCCAAGACTTAGTGCAAGATGAATCCAGCCAGACTCAATACGAAGAGACTGAATCCGCTCTAGATCTTCAAATGTCTACATCTCAAGAAGCATCTCGTATTCGGAAGTCCATCATCAAGACGCTCATGGAGAATCAAATAAAGAAAGAGATCATCAACCCGGTAACTGGAAGCACAAATCCAGTCATCCCAAAGATCTTATTATTGGCGAACTTAATGAAGGAATCCGCACCGATCAAAAAGGCATGAAGAATCTAGTGCTGTGGCTCTCATCTCGAAATTGAACCAAAAAGCATAGAAGAAGCTTTATCTCGATGAAAGCTGGATCGAAGCTATGCAAGAAGAGCTTAGACAGTTCATCATCAATGATGTCCGGGAATTGACATCTAAACCAAAAGGTAAAACTGTATTGGAACCAAATGGGTATTCAGAACAAAATGAACGAAAAGGAAAAGTCGTACGAAACAAAGCAAGACTCGTGGCCAAAGGGTATACGCAAGAAGAAGGAATAGACTATGACGAGACTTACGCACCCGTTGCAAGGTTAGAAGCTATTCGTCTATTACTTGCGTTTGCTTGTTACAAAAATTTCAGGTTATTCCAAATGGACGTCAAAAGTGCTTTCCTAAATGGATTTATCCATGAGGAAGTTTATGTGGAACAACCGCCTGGATTTGAAGACCCAAAGAAGCCGACTCGCCTTGACCGAAAAAGGCTCGTATGGTCTAAAGCAAGCACCTCGAGCTTGGTACGACAGATTAAGTAAGTTTTTATTACAAAATGGTTTTGTCAAAGGTAAAGTAGATACTACTTTGTTTATCAAAAAGGAAAACAAAAACTTTTTACTTGTTCAAATATATGTTGATGACATTATTTTTGGATCTTCTAATGAAAGTCTTTGCAAGAAATTTTCTAAGTCTATGCGATGAATTTGAAATGAGTATGATGGGAGAATTAACATTCTTTCTTGGACTCCAAGTGAAACAAATGAAGGAAGGAACTTTCATCCATCAAGAAAAATATGCGAATGATCTTGTCAAAAGGTTTGGATTGGAAAAATGCAAAAGATCGACATACCAATGTCATGTTCTCGGAAGATAGACAAGGATGAAGAAGGGAAGAAAGTAGATCAAAAGCTGTACAGAGCATGATCGGTTCACTTCTTTATCTTACCGCTTCTAGACCTGATATTTTGTTTAGTGTTTGTATCTCGTGCTAGGTTTCAATCGGATCCTAGAGAATCACATCTCATTGCCGTGAAACGAATTATCAAATACGTTGCTTCATCTTCAAGCATCGGTCTTTGGTATCCAAAGAGGGGAGACTTTAATCTTCTAGGATACTCGGATGCAGATCTGGCCGGTTGCAGAGTCGATAGAAAGAGCACTTCTGGAACTTGTCAACTACTTGGAAACAGAACGGTGTCTTGGTTTTCGAGGAAACAAAGCATTGTAGCTCTTTCAACGACAGAAGCAGAGTATGTAGCTCTTGGAAGCTGCTGTTCGCAAATTCTATGGATAAAACAACAGCTACAAGACTTTGGCATTGAAGACTCATGCACGTAAATCGATGTGACAACACCAAAGTGCTATAAATCTCACCAAAAATCCAATCCTTCATTCAAGAGCAAAGCATATTGAGATTCGACATCACTTTATTAGAGATCATATTCAAAATGGAGAAATCTCGATTCAATTTGTTGATTCAAAAGTCAACTAGCAGACATATTCACAAAGCCTTTGGAGAAGAATCGCTTTGACTTTATCCGCTCAAGACTCAACATTTTGAAGCTTGAAGAAGTTAAAGTCTAGAGACTCACCAACTCTAAGACTCTGATCTCTTAGACTCTAAGTCCTGAGACTCAGACATTCGTGGATAAAGACTGTAAGTTGTATTTCATCTAAAAGGTACTAATTGTCATTTAGTCAAAAAGGTACGATCTTTTGTTTAATAATTTTGGCGCTTATCGATTTTGAAAAGAAGTAATCGTTCACTTTCCTTGCACCGATTGAACTTCCTTTTTCAAAAACTGAGTTATATATATATAGTTTTTCCTTTCCCCAATTTTCAAAACCCTAAAAAGCACTCTCCTCTCGATACTGTTTCTACTCTTTGTTCATCGTCGAGAAAGTGGTCATTTTTCTTGGGAAAGCAAGTGAAGGAATCCTCTAATAGACAAAGAAAGATGTCGTCTTCGAGGAAATCATCAAGAATCGCAAACAGGGGACCACAAAGAATGAAGAAGGGACCGACTCATTTCGATCTTACTGAGGAAGAAGACTTATCTGGTCAGCGACAAAGTCCGATTCGCTCTCCTCCACGTCATTCAGCATCTCCTGCCCCACAAAGTGCAAGTCATAATCTGGAAGAAGAGATAATCGAGGATGCCGACCCAGTAAGAGTTCAAAAGCCCTCCTTTTTGTATAAACTTTATTGTGCATTGAAAAGCACAGGTACTCCATTGAACTATATAGATGACTTCCTTAAGGACAAAAATTATGGGAATGAGTATCTTTTTTCAAGAAAATGGAGGAATGGGGAATTGCCCCAAAAGGAAAAGCAAAGGAAGCACTTGCGAACATTCCAAGAGATCCTCGTATGCCAGGACAAAATCTGATTGACGCGAATGATGATGACAAAATGTTCCTTGAATTTGAACCTAGAATGGGTGTGGCGGCAAAGGCGAAAGGAAATCGGATGGATTTGTTTAAATCCAAGGATCAAGAAAAAGTGTATTACAGTCTGTTGAAAAGAGGGGTAATCAACCCTAGAAGTGTCGATTTTGACTTCCTAGATTCCATCAACTTGAACCTAAGAGAGAAGTTGAATTTGCTTCAACTTGAGACTTTCTGCTCTGACTCTACAGACGGGTATGATCATCCGACCGCTTATTTCTATTCAAATCTTAGCTTTTGGATGCGAATAGAATTTCATTCAGTGTTCGAGACAAAGTCTATGTGGTAGATGTGAATATGTTGGCGGACATAGTTGGAGTTGAACGGGACGCTATCTCCCAATCAAAGTCTCACCTGCTCGAACTACTCGGATCTTGTCAAAGATAGGGATGTAGATAAGAAAATTATCTATTCCGGATGAATGCCATCAACATTGTGCTTCACAAGATTGTGATCAATTGTCTCGGACCTAAGTCTACTTCAAAGACTTCGTGTCTCTTTCCGAAGCAAAGTTGATGTATGCGATCAACTCAGACGGAAGTTCTCTCTCCCGCACACTATTCTTTTCCATATGTACGAATGTGTCAAAAGACAAAGGACAATTGCCTTATCCCAGTCTCAGGTGACCAAGATCTTCGACATCTGAATATTGAACTGCCACATACTTTTTGTGTTCGACCGTGTGATAAGATGGTGGTAGGGCTGAAAATGTTAATGAAGATGTGTCTGCAAGAACTCTCTAAGGCAATGGAGAAATTCAAAGTGAAATCTCCAGTCCAGTCTGCTTCAAAAGGAAAAGGAAAGAAGGCATTTAGTGCTTCTTCGAAAAAGAGGAAAAGAACTCTTATCCCGGAGGATGAGGATGAAGATGATGAAGATCCCTCTATTCCAAAGACTGACAAGAACAAGACGTTCGTGTCTTATTCGACGAGAACTTCAGCGGGCGAGAGAAGAAGAAGAACAGAGAGAGAAGGAGAAAGAAGTTGAGGAAGAAGAAGAAGAAGTAAAAGAACAAATCTGGCGATAAATGGAGAGAGAAGGGAAATCAAGAGATTGATCATCACTCTTCCCCTTTCGATGTCCTAGAGACAGGGGGAGTTAGCGAGCAAGAGAGGTCTCCACCTCATGCTGCAAGATCAAAGAAAATCTCCGGAAGACCCGGAAGAAGTTCGGGTCTCTCAATTGCACCAAGAAGATGATACGACGATTCCAAATCTGCAAGACCGTTCGGAAGCGCCATCGTCGCACACACACCATCCGAGAAAGCCAATGCCGCACACAGACGGATGATTCTGTAGATCTTCGTAGTATCATGAATATTCTTCCGAAATGCGTAACCAGATATATATTCTGGATTGTGAAATCCAAGCCTTGAAGCATCTTTGGACAAGCATCTTCGCTCTCTGGAAGATAAATACAAAGACCTCGCTCCGCAACTTCAAGCCAATGCCAAGAGAGAAGAGGTAGCTCATCTGCGAGAAGATCCGAAGAAGCTCGAAGGAGTAGTCCAGTCCATTGGGGATTTCCCGATCGTGCGCATTCCCAAGCGACATGACTCCTTTCTCACCCTCTTTTTAATGATGACAAAAAGGGGAGAACCAATTTGAACAAACATTATTTTAAAACTTTATTTGACTTTTGTGTTTATGTTTATTTTTAGTATGACTTGAGAACTTGAACTTGAGTGTTAGACTGAATTGGTTGTGGATTTTGATGCTTGACTGGTTGCATTTATATCAAGTATTGTTACATGGTATTACTCATGAAAGACTAACCAATTTGCTGTGGATGCAGAGTCTGGTTGTTTATTAATCTTTATGAGTTAGCCATATTGCTTGAGAAATGTTTTTGCAGGTCAAAGTTGTTCAAATCTTCAAGAAAGTTTTGTCACCATCAAAAAGGGGGAGATTGTTGGAGAAATCTTTCCGAATATTTTGAAGCCGACAAAACATTTCTATCGATCTAAGTCCGGATATCGATAGTTAAAGTCTCAAGATTTTATAGTCTCAAGACTTTGTTATCTCAAGACTCAAGACTCAAGACTCAAGACTCAAGACTCAAGACTCAAAATTATTCTCCCCGACGCCTCTTTCTAATCCGGTGTTGAAGGAAATCCAAAGTCGAGGTTTATGATTGAGGATTTGATCCTATCCTCTCGGGATAGATTCTTTGGTTGGATAATCATTTCGGATTCTTTAAATCTTATCTAAGATCGATTGAAGATCCGATGGTCGACGAAATAATCTTGGATTATTCTATTCTTGGAAACCGAGATCCCGATTGTATGGGCGAACGGGATTGATGGGCTATCATCGATTCCTTATATAGCTCGGATGATCTTCTTGATTGATTCCGTCCAACGGGTAGATTGGAGGAATTCCTTTGGTAAGTGCCAACGGCTATGATGGCATGAAGGAGTATAAAAGGAAGACGTTCTAGTTGTTTTAAGTGTGTGATCGATAGAAAAATTCCAGTAGTCGAAGATCCTTTGATTGTTAGTTGAGACGAGCGAAATTGTATACGAGAGTGTTTATACTTGGTGACGCCTTGAGCGAGTGTGGTAGATCATCTACACCTAGAAATCAAGGAAGATCAACACCGTAACAACTCTTTGATCATAGTGGAATCCAGCCAATCGGCTGTCGGTGCGAAGAGTGGACGTAGGCTTGAATCAAGCCGAACCACTATAAACCGAGTGTTCAATTCTCTCTTTCCCTTACTCGCCTTGCGATTGAATTTTTAACTGTTGCAAATTCTCTAATTGTTTAAAATATCGTGCAAACATCGAGAAATTATTGTGTATACCTATTCACCCCCCTCTAGGTACTCGTACTAGCTATCTCAAAGGTAAACCAAATAATTGCACCCAGAAAGGGCAATGTGAGAAATCATAACAAATGTTAGGTATGTCAAGATCACATTGCTGGAGCACTAGAAGATTGCTGGAAAAGGACCATGGCCCGGCATCAAGGACTTTCTGCTTCTCAGCTTCTGATTTAAAGGTGAATGAAAAGAGTCCTGGTTCTAGCGAGGTGCATGAAACATTCTCTATCCTCCATGCTCGTTTCATTGTATTGAGAAAAGCCTGGATTTTGATATTTGGTCGAGAATAAAGTTTGTCAAATAATGTAAGCCTGCATTCAGATAACTTCTCAATAGAAATGCCTTGTGTAACATTTATGACATCATCCTCAGACCATAATTTACCTAGACTTTTACACAACGCCTCTAACCTACTTGCTTCAGTTGTAGGATCTGCCATATAGCCTATTGCAAGAGAACTCGATAAATTTGGAGCAGATTCTAACTCAAGGGAAAGCTCTTATCCGGAAGTTGTAGCTATACTGATATAATACTGAATGATTTGGTGCTGAGCTTCAGGGGAAACTAGGCCAGGTGAGGCATTGCGAGACTTATCCATGAAGGGGGTGTTGAAATACTGGTATGGGTAGGTGTGTGGAATGGTGGAAGAGGTTGGGCTGAGTCTACTAGAACATAGGATATTGCGAACAGGGGATAAATGATGGGTTTCAACCTGACAAAAGGGTCGGTTAACTTGGGGCCGGAGGTTAGGGTTTTGAGAAGGGTGCCCAAGAAGGAGGGTATGGTGTACAGGGAGGAGCTGAAGGCCCAGAGCTGACTTAGGGTTTGGATATGTGAGTAAAATAAAGCTTTTGGCTCGGGATGGTTATTTCATCTGCAGAGGTTAGTATAAACGATGAAGACGATCAAGGATGAGAGAAATTTGAGTCTAGAAGGGAGGGCTTCTTCGAATCAAGGGGGACAAAGGATAATGGGGAGGATTGGAGTGGAAGAAAACACAGATTGTGGCTTCAAAGCGAGGGGATCGAGCGAAACTACCAAGTGGTAGAGGAGAACCCAGATCGCCTGGGTTTTTTTTTTTGTTTTCCCCACCTTAAATCCTTCAATTTTTCAGAATCGCATAAACAAATTTCATCAATCTGCCTCTTTCAAAAGGAGAAAAATGAGGAGAGAGAAAGAAAAATGACTCACCGCAGCACGTCTGGCGCGGTAGCGCGAGCTTATTATTGGGGGGAAAATTTTAAATAAAAAAGAATAAATCCATATATTCCAATTGTAACTTATACGCTGACCGGTGCTCTAGGATCACCTAATATTTTCTCTGTTGGTCGAGTCTCGCTAGAAGTGTAGACCCATTTAAAACACACATTTAATTGGGCTTTACAGTTCAAACCCATAACAATCTGTTTTTGAAATTTAGCGAATCCAAAGGTAGGCCTATGACCCATTTTGACCCCTTTAATTACAGGAGGTGTAATTGAATTAATTAGTAGTGTGGTTCAAATACAGATCATTGATCAAATCAGATCATTATGTGAAGCAATCGAGATCACAATATCAATAGTTGTGCACAAGAAACATGGATCCGTTAGGTGACCTAATGCTATAACATTAATAATCTGACAAGAAGTCTTGGACGCTAACTACATGAATGAATCTTGGAGTCGTGCTTCCACATGAATGACTAACGTAATATGGATGTGTACTTTTATGATTTGCATATGCAACATCGAGTACTTAATCGTGGTAATAAACTACATTCAATCACTTGGAGTGGAATGGCAAATGTCGATATAATGATCAACCTAAATCCAAATCCTTTAAGTAAGATTTCTGACAAATCAAAACGAAAAATTAATCAGATTATGTATGTTGGATATAGAATCGGGCAAGTGAATATGGATTGATTTTAAGTACATGCAAGGAAAATTTCTATTTTTCATTAAAAATGAATCTATTTAGGGCACTACATTTTATCTTGTCCTCTATATATATATGTGTGTGTGTGTGTGTGTGTGTGTGTTTGTGTATATTGAATTGGATTGTTATTGCTATTGTAGGCAATAATTGAAGATAGCGTATAATCAATATTTATAATATATTTGTGTGTGTGTGTTAATCAATAGTTAGACGTGACAAAAGTGGTTTAATAAAACTGAATTAAAATAAGAGTTCTTAAATGTCCAAATATCATATTTAGTTAGAAAACATTTTTATACATAAAATAATGTATATGGATTTACTGTCTATAAAAGAAAATAAAAATAAACGTAACAAAATGTCCACGTACTAATCATGGAAATATATTCAAAAGATCTATTGACACCTATTTTGGCTATTCCATTTAATCATTTATCGAATAAGAAAATTAAGTGTCGAACACTGCCCCTAAACAAAAATTTCATTGACACGATCACATTTGTATTACAAGCACTAAAAACATTTTCATTTAATAATAACACGTCCACATAAATTTCATTCGAGTCAGTCCTGTCGTAAATTCCTTAGGAATTATCTCAAAGTGTTTCTTGGATTTGAGGAGAGAGGCCCAAATTTTGTTCGAATTCTCAAGAGCAAGCCCGTTTAATTTTAGGATTGATGATTGTCGCAACCAAATTTTTTGGAGTGTGCACCTAATGAATTGTTAAGCCTAAACTTAACTCGACTCCTAAGTTCGTACCACCCGCGACTTTCGCCCAAGTTCTTAACATACAAATTTTTAAAATTAGGAGTCGCCACTAATCTATTTTTGGTAGGTCGATTAGAAACCAAGTAAAGTGGAGATTTACTTTACTCCTAGGGATTTGGTTACACTAGATTTCTCTAATGCCCTTTCAATACCATTTTTTTATTTTCAGAAAAAAAAAGTTTTACAAGCAACTTGAATTGATTTTAAATCTATTTCCCTAACATGTGAGATTATCATGCATACAGAACTTACTTTAGAGCAACGAAAGTGTCTGCGTTGTTAAATTAAAATCAATATCAACAACCTTAGATATGGTTTCTAATTAACAAGCAATCACTCAATTTTCGCTTTCACTTTTTAATAAGACTATAATTCATATGCAATGCAATGATGATTCTTTTGTGTGTTTATTAATTTCAAAATTAAAATTTCACATGCAATTCAAAATAATGATAAAAATAACATTCTAAATGAATGTGCTTTCTTTTTTTGGTTTTGTTTTCCATGATTCAAAATAAAATTCCTATTCTAAATATGCAAGATAATAAAATAAAATAAAACAAACCTAATCCTAATTCAACATTTTTTGGATTTTCTTATTTAAAAATTCGAAATAAGATTGCAATTTTAATCCTAAAATAGGAAATATTCTAAAGCAAATTTAATCCTAACTAAAATATTTTTTTTGGATTTTTCTTTTACGAAAATAAGATTGACCCAACCAACCTAATGACAGCAAATCAAACAAGATAAGATTAATATCCAAAAATTGACGAACCATATCTCGCGTATGAGATTGGGTTGGTCAATTTTAAATTAAATCGCAAAACGAATCTCGAGTGAGATCGAATTGTTGATTTTTGCAAGAGATTACGAGTCGGATTTCGGGCGCGAAAATCGGATCATCAATCCCTAATTGAATGGGCACCTTCATGTTGGAATCTCAATCAAACATTTAAGATGAACAATTCCACTAAACAAAACCAGATATAAAGGAAAATAAAAAAATTATAACTGGATAAGTAATAATAAAATAAAAAATCTACCTAATTCCCTTTTCCTTTTTTTTTTTTCGTTTTTTCTTCTTTCCTTTCCCACGTGTAACCGTGGGTCTCCAAGGGCAGAGAGTCGTCGGTCCGACAAGAGGAATTCCGGCAAGGGTGAACCGGCGGCGGCAAGCGGTGAAGAGGTGAATCGGCGGTGGGCCAGCGCGCGGAGGTGAATCGGCGGTGGCTTCGCGAACAGGGGCGTCGGATCGCTGGGAGGTCGAGCAAAGGCAGAGGCAGCAGCGACGGGTTCGGGGCCTACAGGCTACTGGCGTCGAGCGGACCACCGGGTCTGCAGCAGCGACTGGTCACGGACCGGCGCGGAGGTGCGGCGAGGGGGCTGAGGCGCGGCGGTAGTGCTGCGCGGAGGCAGCGCGGGCTGCTGGCGGGCTGTTGATGCAGAGCGGTGGAGCTCGGGGTTACCGGTTGCGGAGGAGTCAGGCGTTGACGGCGCAGGGGCGCGGCGGCGTGGGCTGCAACGGAGCGGCGTGGGGGGCTTCGCGGAGAAGAAATCCAGGAAAGAGATGAGCAGTGCACGCCTTTTTCCTTCTCTTTCTTTTTTTTAATTTTTCCCTCTCCCTCCTCTCTCTCTACGTGACTTTTTCTTTTTCTCCTCTTTTCTTTCTGCAAAATTGTCAGAAGAACGAGGGAGGCCTCACGTCTACTCTCTGCTCTCTCTCTCTCTCTTCTGCTGCACTTTTCACCTTTTGTCTTTTTGTGTTCTTTTTTTTTTTTCACTCGACGGAATGGACCCCCACCGCAATTTACCGTACGTGACACCTTTTTATAAGCCAAAAAATTATATCTTAGGGTATATTTCATTTCTAATTTTGCTTGAGCATGATACCTCTAAATATTTTTCGCATATTCCATCAAGAAAATTCTCATTTTGTGCAAAAGTGCATCTGCCAGTGTATATTACCTAAATATGTGAAAAATCTTAACGAAATTTAACAAAAAATAAAATTTTCCTAAACTATATGCCATGTGATTATGATTTTTTTTTTTTTTTATTTAGCAAAAATTAACCCCAAAAATTTAGGTGTCAACAATGATATTCGACCAAAGCCCATTGATACCCTTTGAGCTAACCAAATTCCGTGAACTAAGAAAGTGGGTTCTCTTATCAAATTTGGAAAGGAAGAAGGTATATCCTTCGCGATTTTCGAACAATAAATGGGGTTTCGCTTTTGCTTGCTTATGCCTTCTAGGTTCTTTAATCTTTTCAGTAATTTATTTAGTGTTTTAATTATTGTTACATTATTGTTTGCTACCCACATGATCATCTCTCACGTGTTAAGGGTTTAGGATTAAAATAGATAAAGATTGCATGCAAAACATTTTCAAAATAGAGGAAATATATAAAAATGGCATTAGATTAATTTAACGTAATTAAATCCTAGTAAAATGTATTTTTGCATTTTATTTATGTGTCTGATTGAACTATAAATCGTTAGTGACAACTCCAAGGTATATTAAATTAAGTTGCGATTGGTATTAACTTGAGAGAATCCACATTAGGTGATAGCACCATCTCTTTAATGACTTATTTGCACTTGCTAGTAATCTCATAACTTTGCTTTGATAATTCATCTCGAGAAAAGTTATGACCAGATAAATATAAGAAAAGAACCATGTAGATTATTGAAGATTTCCCGCAACAATACCGGGGCGGTTTCTGGACTTCCATGGAGGACAAGCTTGCTGGCTACGTAAAAAATATAAAATTTCTTAGAACTTTGACTTTGAATGAGGAAATATTAAATTGATTGAACATCGTATGGAGAATCCTTGTACTATTATTATAGCTGTTAATTTTATTGGTCTAACTCTGCGGAAATCAACATACGAGAAACTAGAAGATAAATACGCATGGGTAGTCAATGATAAAGTATTGTATTTTCCAGGCCTTATCCTCAATTTGGACCGGAATATGGACCGTACCTTCGCGCGGAAGCCTGCAATCGAATGTCATTTCTTTTACAAGTTAGCAAATTTCATCTTTCATACGAGATTTGAGATGACCAATGCTGACGATTATAGACAGATATTATTAGTGCGGCATGCGTGGAGTGGCGAAATTAGCGTTTGGCATGACTTCGTAATCAAAGCGGTGGTTCCAAAAGCTTTCCATCATGCATTTGTCTATGAGGAATTTTCCCAAACACCTGGAGGGTTCCCGAAGTAAAGAAAGCATAGGCTCACCAGCCGAGTCTAATTATTTATACATCAGACAGAGAGTTTGTGTGTATTCTAGTGTTTATTTGGACCACTTACATTCTACCAAGTTCAGTTGCCCGAATTCCGGGGACAAATCTGGGCCCTCAAAGGATTCTTCATCACGACTGTGAACTCCAGCTTCTCCGACAGGTCCACCTCCTCGCCCGCCACCGCCTGCCATTGGAACAGCCACACCAAGTTCGCCACGAAGTACTCCAGATGCAGCATCGCGAGCCCGGACGCTGGGCAGATCCTCCTCCCCGCCCCAAACGGCATCATCTTAATCTCCCTGCTCCCCGTGATGTCAAAACCGCCCGCTCCTCCCCCGCCATCACCGCAATTCAAGAACCTCTCGGGCTTGAACGCCATCGGGTCCTCCCAGACTTTCGGGTCCCAACCCATCTCCGCCACCATGAAGTTGATGGTCCCCTTCTTCGGAATCACGTATCCGCCCAGCTCCGTGTCTTCCGTCACCGTGTGCGGCAGCACGAAGTGCCCCGGCGGGTGGCGGCGCAGCCCCTCCAGCACCACCGCCTTCAGGTAGCCCATCCTCTGCAAGTCCTCCTCCTGCACCTGCTCCGCCCCTTGTCCCACGACCGATTTGATTTCATCGTAGAGCCTCTCTTGGATTTCTGGGTACTTTACCAGGTTGGCCATGATCCATTGCAGCGCTGTGGACGTCGTGTCGGTGCCGGCGTTGAGGAACTCCGAGCAGAGGCTCACCATTTCTTCTTCCTCCAGCTTCCTCTTCTCCCCCGGCAGCTCCAGGTCCAGGAGCGTGTCCACATACGACACAATCCAATCGCCACGATTCTCGTCCTCCTTGACTTTGTTTAGTTGCTCTTGCTTGGCCTTGGATCGGGCCCTGATAAGCGGGACGAGGACGCGATTCCGATATTCGATGAGATCGTAGAACTCCTTCCACCGCTTCGGGAACACGAGCTTGCTCACCCGCGGCCAGAAACTGAGCACGCTGAACCGCCGGAAACCCAACAGCAACCGTCGCTGAGCCTCTTCAATCTTCTTAATCTGCTTCTCCTCGAGCCTGTCTCCGAAGCACATGAGGACCAACAAGCAGAACATGGCGTACTGGAAGTGGTCGACGACTTGGACCACGCCGCCTGGCTGGGACTTGAGCTCCGCCACCAGGATGTCGAGGACCCAAGCGCGGGCCCGGGAGTAGGAGCGCAGGCGGGAGGGATGGAGGATCTCCGCCGTGAGGTTCCGGCGGAGGAGGCGCCAGGTGGGGCCGTAGGAAGAGGAGCTGACGTTGTGCTGGTTGGCGGAGAGGAGACGGTCAGTGGGGCGGGGCGGCGGGCGGTCGGCGAAGAGGGCGCCGCGGTGGACGAGGGCCTCGTGGGCGAGGGCCTGGGAGGCGACGAAGACGGCGGGGCGGGGGCCCACGTGGAGGGTGATCATGGGGCCGTAGCGGGCGCGGAGGGAGCGAAGGACGGGCTCGATCTCCGCGAAGGACTTGCGGAGCCATAGGAAGTTACCGATGACCGGGACGGCGGGAGGGCCCGGCGGGAGGCTCTTCCTCTTGGCGGCGGAGGAGGAGGAGGAGGAGGAGGAGAGGAGGTTGAGGGTGGCTCTGAGGAGGGCGGCGACGGAGAGGGTGACGAGGATGATGAACCAGAGATCCATTTTCGCCAGACCGACTTTTCAGGATTCGCAAGAGAGAGGTGGGGGATTGGTTTGTTTCGCAGAAGATTGGAGATAAGATAGACCTAGCCGTAACGAAGCGTAATGGACTTGCCCTCTCTCTTTTTTCCCTTTTTTACCCTCTTCTTTCTATATGGTGAGGAAATGGATTACTTTTCTAGTGTTGGCCCGATTCTCTTCCAAAAACAGCAGTTTCATCTGGTTTATCAATTCTATTATCACCACCTTTTTCTGTCTCGTAAAAATACATCAATTTTTAGGTCGAGCTGCCGACCTAATCCAAATCTTCTCTCTTTTTATGTTCTCGTAAAAAAAACACTAATTTTACCTCATGGACTAATTTTGGCCCAAGTTTTTCCTTTTATTTCATAAAATGTATCGAGTTTCAATCGATATCCAAATCTGACACTCATCAAGTTTCCGTCGTATACACTTAGAATGACATGTTGAAATCTTTAACTGTATTATGAGAGGGAAATCTAACAAGGGCCGGATTTGGGTATCAATTGAAAGTTATTATTGTTTTATGAGTCAAAAAATGTTTGGGTTAAAATTGAAACCTAATCTAAAATTGATGTTTTTTAATGAGACAAAAAAATGTGTAAGTTAGATTTGGGACGCAAGCTAAATTTGATGTTTTTTCATGAGATAAACAAGTTTGAATCAAAATTGGACCCCACTTAAAAATGGTGTTCTTAAAGAGAATTAGGCTTCCTAGTCTCAGTAGCGGATATTATCTGGAAAATGATATTTTCTCATTTAAAAAATCCTTTTCCATAGTTTTCAAATTTTTTATTTGGATTAGACTAATTTTCCACAAAAACTCATCCTTTTTTTTCCTTAAAAATTCTGGAGACTCCAAAATATCGTCGACCAAAATAATTAAATTTAATCCCATAGGTTTTTATTTTTTTTATTTTTTGAAAGCTACATAATTATAATTATCCTTTATTTAAAGCATAGATCGTCCAAGACAAACTATATATCCTCTATACAAACAATAAGCTATAGTTTTTAATTCTTTGATTTTTTGTTTACTAAAATTAAGTGAATGTCTTTATCAAGTGCAATTTCTTCGCTTAATTAAATAAGTAATTTTTTTTATTTCAACAATACATTTTCTCCAGTAAGAACTTAATTGTAAACTACAATTTGTTTTACTTGATCAAATACTAAATAACCCATTTATAGATCAGATAAGTTACTACACCTAATTTTCATTGTATTTTAATAATAGATTAGATAGGTATCCCCGTGTTTCTTATCATAGCCTTTTCAAAACAATTTATATTGCAATATTTTCTAATATACTTTCACTTTATCCAATTTTGAATATGAAACTCAATAAAATATAAAGGTTGGGGATGACAAATAAGATAATACTACTGTTGAATTCGGGTCGCGGAAAACCTAGAAGAAGAAGGTCACTTTAGACTTTCTCTTTTAAACAAAATAATGTTGGATGGGGTCTTATGAAAAAGGATACGTCAATTGATGTGATATTGATGTGATAGGTTACTATATTCCATCCATTGAGTATAGCATTGAATATAAATCACCCAATTATTGTTTCACGTACATCAATCCGACTCTTATTTTATTTGGGCATGACATTCGACTTTTGAATATCATAACAAATTCAAATATCCCAACCTATTAATTATGAGCAATCCATCACATTGATTACATATGAATCCTAAGAAATTTATATAACGACGGCGTTAGTCGACGGATCTCAAATTCGAGATTCATGGCTCTTTAAGAGATGAAGTCTACTAGATTGACTAGATCAATTCCTTGGGAGTTAAGTCATACTTGTTCTAGAGAAAATGGGATTTGAATACGTGGAATCTCACCTTACACATACGGTAATCCGTGGCTAAAGAGCTGCCAAACGACGTTGCGTTTCATCAGACGATGGATTCCAGCTCAAGGCCTCTCGCTTTCTATCCTTCGTTTCCGCTTTCCTTCTTTCTCGACTATTGAAACGTCTCTCGTCTTCTTGTTCTCGCTTTCCTTTTCAAGCCACAATCGATGGTCAGACGGTGTTGATCTCCCTTTGTCCAGTCTTCCACGTATGATGGTGGCGGGAGCTCGTATTGGTCCCCGGGGACCGCGAAAGAAACCATGGAGTTCTTGACAAGAACGTCCAGACAAAGTTCAGCAAGAGGTCGAGCGTACTAGAATCGAACTGAGTGGCCATGAATTTCGCGCAATAATGCTCAAAAGCTGTTTTGGTTTGACTGTGAGGTTGGTGCATTCATTTGTACTGCACATGACCACTCGCTTGATACGAATTTTATGAGCGCAGGTGATGTCTCGACCTTCGGAAAACTTAATTTGTGACGAACCTTATATGAGAAAATGCCGAACAATTTCACGAGCAGACAGAAGGAATATGAGTTACTAAGTTCGTGTGGAAGAAAACTCTGATTTATAAAAGCCGGATCAGATTTAGTTTGGATTGCAAACAAGTTCCTATCACCTCCTGATGATAACAAATCGTGTTGCAGTCCGACTCTTGATGGTTTATGTGCTACAGATCTCGAATGGACTTTATTTCATTGCACTTGAATAGAAATTTCAGAGTACCTTCCAAAATTCAGAGTTCCTATCACCTCCTGATGATGACAAATCGTGTTGCGGTCCGACTCTCGATGGTTTATGTGCTACAGGTCTCGAATGGACTTTCTTTCCTTGCACTTGAATAGAAATTTCAGGGTACCTTCCAAATTCACAGGATTCTTCCTGCAAGAGGATAAAAAAGTCACCGAAAAGCTATGTTGCATGTGAAATCTCAACATGTTTGTGCACGTATCTCTCATTGACAAAAGAATTGCATCAATTGTCATCCAAGAATCGAAAAATTAGACATCCGTTTTCTGCAAATAGATGTGAGGAAAAGTGACACTAAAGCCAAAAAAACGATGAAAAAATCTTGCAGAAATGTTACTCTAATCAGCCCAAAGCATTACGGAGACATCATGTCATCAAACAATCATAATGTAAGAAATTATTTTCCTGCACTTTAAGAGGATAATTGTCCAGAAAGTCCTAAACATATTATACCATTGTCAATTTAATTATAAATCTTTCAATTTTGTCAATTAAGTCATAAAATTTTTCATAATTTGTCAATTAAATCAATCCAGTCAATGTTTACCGAAAATTGTTAACGCAAACGGCTGGCACTAACGTGGCACTTTTTAATGATATCTCAATGATATTTTAATAATTTTTTGAATTTTTATGTTCTTTTCTTTTCTTTTCTTTTTAACTCTTCTTTGTATTTTTTAGGATTTTTTTAGAGAGGGCCACATCAGCAATTTTCAGCCAAAAATGGTCAGATAGACTAAACTAGCAAAAGTAAAAAGGTTTAGAACTTAAATGGTAAAATTAAAATGTTTAGGATTAAATTGACAAATGTGCAGTAAATTTAGGACTTTTTGGACAATTTTCCTAAACTTTGAGAGAGCTCTTGTTTTTACAACCGAACTCAGCAAGCAGATGACAAGAGGACTTCTTATCCCCTTCTTTGTTTCATTGACAAAAGAATCAAATCTAAGATCAGCCTGGGAATTGTTTATCCGAGACAATTTTTGAAAATCATTTATCCGAGACAATTCTTGAACACCAAAAGATACTGACAACTGCCCTTGGTGGAACTGGACAAATTGCTTCTTTCTTCGGCACTGAGGATTTATTTGACCCGGTGAGTCTAGTTCGTGCTGGAAAAATCAATAGCAGCACTTCAGACAGAAACAAGGCAAGCCATCCCAAGTACGTGCGTCCAGCTTCTTGGCCCTGCAGCTACCCCAGCCACAGCTCCCGCAGCCAGGCTATTTACCTGTATAAAGAGAACAGGGGGTCAAGATAATTTCAATTTGAGATCGAGCTCTTTACGCATAGCAGAAACAAATTAACCATCACCAACTTTAATGGGAAACAATAAGCTTATTTTTCCCAAGACACTTTCTGAAACAGAGAAACATAAACCATTGAATGTCATCGTACAGCATGTGATCCTATAACCTTCTCTATCGCTATTACAACTACAGTTAGCCTCAAACCAATTTGGCTTAAATTAGCAGCAACACAGTCGCAAAAGCAGATGATATCTTCCACCATGATATGAGTATGAGACTTTTCTTGTGTGATCCTCTTATCAAATCTTACACTACAAAAATCTTGTACATCTGAAAGAAAAGAAGGGACACATGAGTCATCTTGAAAGAATACAATGATATGGGAAATCCAGGGCATTTTTTCCCCTCTCACAGTCCAAACCTATTCCCAAGCGAAAAGATAAAGGGAAAGATCAAGACCAGACCCAAAATTCATAGAGTCGAGATCTTAAAAGTTTCAACAGGGGAAAAATGTACAAACGCCTAAGTTACACATTGTGCTACATCAATATACAACTGGCACAAAGATCTTGTCAGAAGTAATAACTCGGGTGCAACATGATACTATCATGTTTCTGCTTGAAATTTTCCTCCTAGGATACATTTGCCAAAAGGAAACAAAGGAAATTCTCGGTTTTAAATGGAAAAGCTAGCATCATGCCCATTTGGTATGGTGAGATACTGAGAACTATCTGAATCGCAACTGAAGTTAGATCAGAAAACAAAAATTTGGCTGCTAAGGCCACTATAAGGGCGAGTTTGGAAATACTTTGCATAGAAAAACTTTGAGTGAAGGAGCTGGGTAACCCCTTCAAGCTTGGAGATTTGGAAAGGCAGGATTTAAGTTCAAAGAACTTCAAAATAATTTTACTAAACACCACAACTTTCAGTTAAACAACTTTAAAGGTGCAAAACTGCCAACTTTTCCCAAACTCACCTTAAGATTCATGGCAATATCTCTTAGCCATTGTGGGGGAAAGGAGTTCTAGTCATGACAAAGCCGTCAATTGATCAACTTTGACTCCAGAAGGGGCAGCCATGTCATGACCTCCGGCCATTGATATCAGATGTTTAGACCGCTTGTCAAATGAAACTGACAAATACTCCATATTCATCATTTCATGAGTGTGATTGACGCTGAATGCACACGTTAAAGCGCTAAAGGCTGTCTCCATTGATGATGTTCATTATATACTTGAAGCTCCACAGCTAGCTTAAAGGCTGGCCAACACAAGACAATATACGGTATCCACGTTAAAGGATTCATTTCACATGCCTAATAACTACGAGGACCAAGAGCCCTAAAAGGATGCCAAGGGATTTAGAGAACTAGAAAGCAAAAGAGCACTACATGCTGAGTGTTAATCGTCACCAAGAGAGACATCATGATATCAATCCAAAGCTACAGAAGGTAGCCAAATCAACTTCCCAACCCCATCCATTCTTTTGCAGATTACTCTGTCTGCAGCTATGTTGCAATATTTAACAAATGATACGAAAATTATCATATGCCTCATGCATGGCAGCATTACTCCTATAACATGTCAGCAAGCCTCTCAAAGAAATCCTTGCAATGACAACAGCAAATGAAGGCCAGATGCTCTCACCAAAACTTTTAAAGTTCCTCTCCAGGAAAATGAATGGTCAAATGCATGAAAATACCAACAGAACTTAAGTCGTCATAACTGCGTAGTTTCTTCAATTTTAATATCAGCTCCAAAACAGGAAAACATGTTGCCACGATACTAACCCAATCATCCCCCCTTCTGTACCTTTGTATTCCACAGCGTGTCGCTGTAAAAACTCCAGTAACCAGTCCTAACAAACAAGATTATGAGCATAAGGTTGAGAAAAATCGAATCTTTTATTCACAGAATCAAAAGAAAATATCAAAATGAGAAGCTGGTTGAAACATGGTCATTAAACTGAAAATGAAATTCCAGCTACTGAAAATGTATACGAGCAAGATCAAAGTCAATCACCAAGTGTTAGGAAAGATAAAGCTAGTCACATGAGAGCATGAATAAGCTAAAGCAGGTATCAGATCAATTTAATTCAGGAGGCTTCCCTCAAGGTCTGCAGAGTAAAATAATTAAAAAAAAAAAAAAAAAGGGCATGCATCACTGTTCTCCACTAGTCTGAAGGATGCACTTCTGTTTTTTCTTCTTTTTTTTTAAGCAAAAGAGGCATCTAATTCGAAGAGAGCCCCATTATACAAATTCGTTCATTTTTAGGAATCCTAGTTGACATATCAAAGTATAACCCTGCAGGACAGCAGATAGTGATCACAACATCCGCATATCTCCTAATCTGATGCAATCACATCGACCTGCAAGGATGTAGCGATTATGAGTGAGGAACATTTTGCCCCTAAACATTACTCAATGCCATGAGCTTGCAAAAGACAGAAACAATGCTCTTCTCTTCCCATTTCCAGATGAGCAATACAAATGTCAAAAAAAATTCGCAATCTCATTCGTTCAATTCATAAAGAGAACACGATGCTCGTGCCTGTCCAAAATGCAACCGGGGGAATTTTACGGCATTGGAAGCTGAACTTGCCGACCGATTTCACCTGCCAATCCCATCGACACAATTGCATAATAGCCATTCAGCAAAAAGCGAGCTAATACATGACAATAAATTATGATAAATCAACTTCCATGCCAAAAAAATATGCCCGAGGTATCCCAGAAAAGGCCTGCACAAGATTACCAGAAAAGAGTGGGAGAAGCAAATGGAATGGCGACAAGACGAAATTTTGAAGGCTGCAACAAAATGGGCTCTTAATCGAAGCCATACACACCCATTTTTCGAGCATCGTATGGACCAAAAAGCATTGGTGCCTAATGTTATTCAAACAGGTGAAATATATTAGTCGTTCACGCTGGCCCGAAAGTGACTCGAGAAGACATTCGGAATCAAAACTTCTTCTCTCTTTTGCGATCTATGAATAGAGCTTTCTCTAATCTTAACCTTGCTCGTCACGAGTTGTTCGCGGCAAGGGAAAAAGAAGATCGAGCGAGAGTCGGGAAGACACTCACTGTGCCGACGCGTAAGATGGAATCCACGGCGAGGGAAGGGCAGGGAACGATGTAGCACATAGACCCGGACCTCATGCCCGAGGACCCGCTGATAATTCAGTTTTCCATCCTATACTTTTTTTGGTCGAACCATCCTATATTTTATTATGTATCAATCCTTGTCCTCGTATTATTTTTCCGACTATGGATTAATTACGTTTTTGGTCCACGTACTTTTAGAGATGTCCAATTTCAATCCTAGCTTATTGTCATAACGATCAAATGAATCCTTGCCCACAACAAGGGCCGAAATAACTAATCCTTGATATTATAGATGGACAAAAGAAATAAATCCTTCCATTATTCTTTGACAAAAATTTAAGTATTATTCATCGCATTTCCATTTGAAATTTAATAAAATATGTCTAACTTAGACAAATTACTCATAGATGTTGCCTGCACGTACAAGTTGATCCAATTGGAATCGTGTTAGTATCAATTATACCAGTAGCAATGAAGGCATCCTAATTTCCAGTTCAAGCCTATTTAATTTAGAGCTCACAGCGCATCTTTGCAAATTACAAGGTCAAGAGCATAAGTTACCCCATCTGTCATAGCATTGATATTGCTGCTGAAAAGGAATTGGCCAAAGAGAAGAAATCATCAATAAAAAAGGTAGAGAGAGATAACTATTATCTTCACTAATTGTAAAAGTCGATCACATAGATACAAAAGGATGTTCCATTAACTTTAACTTTTTTCTTTTTTACATTTTGTGGGGACATACGTCTTCAAGAGTATCTATATTTAAGTTTTAAAGTTGCTATAAATGTATTCGTACCTATTTTCACAAACAAAAAATATGTTTTACTTTAATGATAAATTATAATGGGGTTTATTTGGTTGGCTTAACGCCGAACAAAATAAGTAATTTGCCCTTTTTTAATCTATTTTCTAGCATTTGAATTGACAGTGTCAAAATAATTTGAAACCCTTCGAAACATGTAATTGTGGACGAGTTACTTGGCATTTTTTTAATCACGTTTTCTTCAAACTAAGTTTTTGTTTATATATATATCTCAAAATTCTGCAGAGAAAGCAAAACGCAAAGTCATGTCTAGTTAAATGAAAGTCAAATATCAATTTGAAAACAAAAATATAAACAAGAGGCTACACGTAAAGTTTATTCCAGTTCATTGCTTATGACAGAGATTTCAAACTAGGAAGGTGATTGTCATTAATACAATATAATCACCAACCCCATATGATGAGTGGAGATTAACCGTCCACACCAGGGTTTATGATTCATGTCAAGTAATCATATTTGTTTTGACTACTCACATTCTTTAGACATTATCATCAAAAGGTTTTTAATATGGTCACCTCAATAAAACCGGGCGAAAACATATCAATGTGCGTCAGTTTCAAAATAAACATCATATGATATTGGATTTAGCCTTTTTTCCATGAAACTTATTCATGTAGCATCAAAAATTGCCACCTCTAGTCCAAACACGAGACCATTTAAGATGTCATCACGGTTTGGATCAAAATACTACCTCCCTCAAATATTAGGCCAAACACGAGACCGAGGAACATGCGGTGCCCTGCCCCTTCTCAATGAAGGGCAAGGGTCAATAGTAGATGGTCCGGACCCCAAAGCTAGCCCCTCATCCTCGGCGTGGGGCGGAGTGATCGTTAAGGACCATTGCACGTCCCTTTTGCGATCGATGGGCAAGCGTTCGAGATCGTATTGAGTGATTCGATTCCGCACACCCCCTCAAACAATTCGATTTTGTGTACCGTGCAAACCCACGATTGAAGCCCATAATGCAAACGGAACATACAATGCCTAACAAATGATACCGCACCAGAGTTCAGTGAAGCACAAAAAAATTTCACAGTATGGATCAATAAACTGAGAAAGGTAAAAAGAAAGCAGAGGCCACGTAACGAAAGACACAGGCATATAGGAAATCATCGGGCTGATGCCGTCCATATAATAGAAGGGAAATGAGTTGTTTCCACCAGTTCATTTGCGGCAAGATCACAACAACCACCACCACCACCATCTTGTAGAAGCCTCAACTCGAAAACATCTAAGAGCATCTCGCAATAGACGATAGCATCGAACTTTTTAATCCCCAAGGCAGATCATCATCTCAACCTCCACAATCTTTCTCTGCTCAAACGAGAGCACCTGTGCCAGCCAGAGCCCCCTGTTTCACTGGCGAAACGCACCTCTTGAGCCAATTGAATCTGAAAGTAACCCAGCAATTGAACGATTTCAGTAAGGCAGTAAGTGTAAATTTACGACCCTTTCGGTCATTAGTTTCCCTTAAAAGAAGCATTAAATAATGACAGGTGTAGGATCTATAGCACGAATCAGTCTAGACTAGAATCGAGATCTTCCAAGATTGTTACCTCGAGTAATCGAGCACCAACAGAAAATCCATGAACTGGTTAAATACAGTGCTAGATGAGCCACCATCATCGTTCTTGGAGGCAGCAGAGATTGCGCTGTCAATCAAGTAATTCAAAGGGAAAATTTTAAATAAATGCCTAAAGTAGAGTTGATTTTTCAAATAAGAGCTCAAAATGGATATTGTCTCAAAAATGAGTTTGAAATGATCAAATTTGTCTCAAATGAGGGTCCCAACTCACCGGCTAGCCGAATTTTCACTGGTAGACTTATTTTGGTGATCAGAGCATGGAAAATTTTGTCACTAGGTTAAAAATAGTTAAATCAAAGATCCCAAATTGATGCTCCTCCAGCGCTTCTTCAAATTGGCAAACCATGTGTGTTTGAGTGATCCTAACTAGTAACCACACCAAAAAAATTCCTGTTTTCTTGATACTTCGGTCAGCAAAGAATTCTTCTACAATACGCTTCGCAAAAAATAGTTGGTTTTGATTTGCTTTGGAAAGCAAATGAATTCTTCAAAGACATGCTTCTCTTTCCTTCAAAGACTTCCTTTCGAGCCTCTTTTCACCTTTTTTTCTGGAGAAACTGCTGCTGCTATCAAGCTAAGAAGCTTGGAGAAGTGGCAAGAGAGGCCAAGGAGAGGCTCGGGACACAGAGGGGAGAGGATTCATGTTAGAACAACCCTAACTTCTTTAATTTGGATCAAAATAGAATGTTTTGGACAAAACCAATTTGGGATCTTTCTGATTTAATTGAGAGAAAAATCTATAGAGAGAATTCAAGAGCAAAGAGGATTCTCTTAGATTTGGTTGGCAGAAAATTTAGAGAGAGAAACTAGCATTGAGAATTGAAGAGCGATGTGGGAAAAAAAAAAAAAAATCCGTGAAGAGCTCTAGAATCCAATTTGGGATCTTTGATTTACCTATTTTTTACCTAGTTACAATATTTGGACAAAATTGCCCATGATCTAATCGCTGGAATAACTCTACCGGAGGAAATTTGACTAGCCGACAAATTGGGGCTCGAGATAAATTTGACAAATTCAGACCCATTTTTGAGACAATGTTCACTCTAGACCTTTATTTGAGAAAACGGCTCCACTTTAAGCCCTTATTTGAAATTTTCCCTAATTCAATTGCAATGAGTAGTCATCATATCACTGAGATTTATCTGACCTAAGACCACAGCCAAACGAGACATAAATTTAATCTGGTAAGACGCTTACTCCTTTAGCTCCTCAAACAGGACACGCAGAGAGAGGCATCCTCTGGTCATAAACCCCCAGATCTCGCGAATAAGTTCGTCAACAAAGATCTTATCAATGTGGAACCCCTCGTTTTGCTGTGCTTGGTACTGCGCGGCGAATTTCTTAAGCCACTGAAGAGCTCCGCTCTCACCTCCAACCTCAGGAGGCGCCTCAACATCCTGCATACATGTAAATGGCTACCATCGTGCTGATACCCAAGAAACCAAAATCAAAATATAACCAATTCGTTCTAGTGATTTCCAAATGATTCATCAAGTACTAATACCTATGTTTAGCGATTGACAAAAAAAAAAAAAAAAAAAAACAGAAAAACTAACAGCCACTGTAGATAAGCTTCCCCCTCTGTCGTCACATCCATTTCTATTACATCTTTCTTCCACGTAGACAGCGCAAGATCACCTAAGATAAAAGTGCTCCGGCTTAAATTATATAATCATATAAGCAACAACCAGAAGATCCAAGCAAATTTTGGATCGGAGGCATCTACTCCACTCAGTGACACATTACCAGCTTCGACCTGTTTAGAAAAAGCATCTCAAAGACAGAATCTACTCGAATGGACAGTGCAATGGACTGTTCAAGAGGAACGCCACGCTATGCCGTGAAGAGGCCAAGATCAATCTCAACGAACCTGTCAACTTTTCAAATCGTACAAGAATTACCGAAAGGAGATCAATTTCGCTAAGCAAAAAGACAGACCTGCGCCATGGAGGCAGTAGGAGTCACACCCAGGTCCTTCAAGGAAGGCATCTCTCCGGGCTCCACGTGGCCCCTCTTGGGTAATCCCTTCAGCTGGTCCAACACAGCGATCGGCTTCCTCACCTCCACCCCCTGCACTCTCTCCTTGAAAATGTGGTACTCCTCCGGCATGTCCTCCAACTTGAACGGCAGGTCGTCGATGTGGAACAGCGAGTTCCCCCAGAAGTACTTCACCTCCATCCCCTCCTCCTTCATCGCGGCCTCGACCCACTCATTAAACTTCTCATTCGGCCACGACCACACGTTGCGGTGGACGTAAACAGCCTCGGCCCCAACGGCAATGGCCATCTCGGCGAGCACCTTCTCGGCGTGACCCACCCTGACCACGAGGTCCGAGCCGCGGTCCCGCAGGCGGCGGCGGAGGTCGGAGACGGACTGGAAGATAGAGACGAGGATCCTCGGCAAAAACACGCGGCAGCAGCGGGGGTCAAAACAGTAGACGTGGAGGACGGACATGGACTCATCGTGGCGGCGTTGAGGCACTCGTTGTCGTGGACGCGGAGGTCGTCGCGGAACCAGACGATGGAGGCGCGGTGGCTGGGGCCGGCGGTGCGGGTGGGGGTCGAGGGATGGGTCGGGGCCGGAGGTGGAGAGGTGGCTGGGGCCGAAGGGGCCCGGGTCGGCATTGCCGGAGACGTTGCAATCGAAGGAGATCTTCGGAGGTATGATGGAGAGCGAGAGGGTGGCGGAGAAGTCCAACGAGAAGGACATCGGCCACCTAGGGGAGGGGAGGAGCCGGGCGCAGCGGAGGTCGAGGGCGCGGTGGGGGCGGAGGGTGAGGGGTCTCTGGAGGGGGTTGGCGGAGATGGTAGAGCCGCAGGAGATCCTGGCAGGGGAGGCGGTGGAGGCGGAGGCGGAGAGGGAGAGGTGGGCGAGAGAGGAGGCCTGAGTGGGGACTCGGCCGCTGGCGGCCTGGGTGGGCCGGGGGGAGGAGAACAAAGACGAGCTCCGGAGCTGCCGGAAGGAATGGGTGGCGTGCTGGACGGCGGTGAAGTAGGAGAAGGAGGCGGTGGCGAAGGGAGGAACAGCGACGGGAGCGACGGCGAGCTGGTGGGTCTGCTCCTCGGGGGCGGCGTTCTCTTGGGAATTCTCGGTGAGTTGGATGGGGGAGTCCATGGCTGGAGAGTGGATCCTCACTGAGAAGGATAAGCGGACTGGGAATTGGATGGAAAGAAATGAGGATGCGATCGGGAATGTGAAAGGAATAGGTGAGAGAAGTCTGTTAGAACCCTAGTCCTCTTCTGGCGGTGGAGGAAGACTGTTGCGCAGAAAGAAACAGAGAAAATAGAAGGTAGACCTGGTATCCCAACGTAGGAACATGTCTGTCTTTACCCCTTAGACAGGGGGTGTCGGCGGCGAAATCAGCCTGTCCAAATACGCGTGATTGGCGCGTGTGTGAGAGGAGTTGATGCCTTGGCGCGCTAAGTTCACGAGGCCGTGTGCTATTATGATTTTGATATGGGACGTCATGAACGTCATCGCGTTAATAAATTACATTCGATTGCTCGGCCAGGAATGACGAGATTGTCAATATAATGATCGAGTTGAGAGATTAATCAGATTATACCCTAGTCCTCTTCTGGCGGTTGAATTGAATTAATATTGCTATTGTATGTGATAAGTGAGGATAGCGTATGAAGAGGAGTATGGTCACAACCAAAAAGTAACGTGTAACAATAAAATCATATTGACACCTAAATTTTAATGACTTGTTTAGTTAAGAAAATTAAGGATTCAGTTTGACCTCTCAGGAAAAATACCATAAGCATGGTCCGCATTTGCATTTTTAGATCCCACATCACATGCGAGCCGTGATTACCATGGACTGATGCGCGCAACATGGCTCTCCATCGCGCGACGCCTCCACAGACAAGCGTACATAGGATGGTCTGCCCTATCAATGCGGTCGCTACAAACTCTTAACCTCGGTGGATTCCAGCTAAAGCCCTCGCGCTTTCCACCCTTTGTTTCCGCTTTCCTTCTTTTCTTTTCAAGCCGCAATCGATGGGCCAAATGGCGTCGATCTCTGTTGTCCAGTGCTCCGCCCATGTGGGAGCATGTATCTGTTTCGCGGTCAATAATGTCAGAGCAAATATATTTCATTGAAATTTGGCTCTTCGACTTTTTATGTATTGAGTCGGCTCGGAAAAAAAAAAGAGTAACGGGTTTAATGAAAAAAATTACTTGAAAAGGAAATAAAGTAAAAATACTCGAAAGTAAATATACGATAAAAGATAATAAAACACTGAGAGCAGAAATAACAAGTGCGTTGTTTCAATTGTTTTCGCCTCCTTTACAACTTCTCCTTGGCTATTAATAGCCAGATAGAGCGAGCAACTGCCCTAGTGGTTACCATTTCAAAATCAAATTATTCCCACAACGGTCGGCATGTCCTTTGGTAACAGTATCGCATCATCCATGAGGCGGTTGTATGTTGTTGACACCAAGCGCATCGGTAACTCGCCTTTTCCCAACCCTCTTGCTTTTAACGGCAGCCCATGAAGTCAATTTTTAGTGTTAACAGTATCTGTAACGTCTCGTCCCCGACAAAGACGAAAGAAACCACGACTTCTTGATAAGAACATCCGGACAAAGTCCGGCGAGAGGTCAAGCGTTCTAGAATCAAACCCAGAGGCCAAGAATTTCATGCAATAAAAGCTCAGAAGCTGTTCTGGTTTGACTGTGAGGGTGGTGCATTGATATTGATCTAAGAAACTGCATATGACCGCTCGCTGGACACAGGTTTTATGAGCACAGATGATGTCTCGACCTTTGCAAAACTTAATTTATGCTCGACCTCATGAGAGTATGCCAAACAAATTCATGAGCAAATAGAAGGAATGTGACTTACTAAGTCTGGGGAAGAAAACTCTGATTTATAAGTGCTGATTCAGATTTAGTTTAGATTGAAAACAAGTTCCTATCACCTTCTGATGATAACAAATCATGTTGCAGTCTGATTCTTGCTGGTTCAGATTGATTTGTTGCAGTCTGATTCTTGCTGGTTCAGATGGTACACATCTCGATGGACTTTCTTCCTTTTTATTTGTGTGTAAAAAAATTGGAGTACCTTCCAAATTCATAGGATTTTTCCTGCAAGGGTATAAACAAGTCAATGAAAAGCGATGAGTGGAAAGACATTCTTACACATGAACCAGAATGTACAGTCTTTTTCAACAAATAACTATAAATAGACAGCACAAGAGGTTCAAAGATCAGCCATATTTGACATCTAAATCAGTGGTGCAAGAATATGCCTTTGTGGGAATGACCATTTTTTCATGGGAAGGTTATCAGTTTCCACACCACCATGCAAATTATAGAATTGGAAACTTAAAAAGCATATCTGGAAGAACTTGCAAGACTAGTGTGATTAAAAAAATTACAATGGACAATTTGTTTATGATGGATGGAATCCTTTCAAGATACAGAGCAGTGTATCAACGCCCACAGCTGTCCACCAAATCCTAAGGCATGATGCAGGAGCTTTCAAAGTTTGATAGATTGAGCATACTATATATGCCGAGGAATTGGTCCTATGATGCATCACTGCACGTTCCTCGCAGATGTAAATAGGAAAAGCATTCGGGAGTCATGTCAAAGCATGATGAGCAAGTTCAACTTATTGAAATGTCAAGAAAGCTTGCCCCTTCATTCTTTCCCCCGAATACAAAATAGAACACTTCCATAAGTAGCTATTGAATTTTGGTATCAATGCAAACTCATGCCAGTTGAGCTATAGAACCATATCTAAAAACTACAGCTTGCATCGGTTTCAAAAAATTCCTCTCAACAGAATAAGCAAAAAAAAATATAGTGAGACAAGAGAACACAAAAATGCAACAGAGCAAATTGAAATATGGCTTGGCCACAAGAAGACATCCAGGGGTAGGGGGGAGAAGACATTCAAACTACAGTTGGATTGTGCAAGATCTTAAAGGACTCCCAGTATTCAAGCCCCTATGTACTGTGTTTCTCACAAATTCACTATTTGAGTTATTGTCCTTGCTTGCGTAGCAACTTCGGTGAGCACTTTCTCCGTGCTTTTTCGCCTGGGGTATTTTGGGTCCTAATGCCTTTCACCTTTGAGGCTTTGACAACACTAGACCATATAGACAAAGTGATTCAAGGGTACATTGGACTACTAATAATATAAATTTCACCATCAAGTTGGCTTGCACGAGAATGAACTGGAACCTAGCATCTCTGGTTCTAGAAAAGTTAAACCCAGCGTAATTATTGTAAACAGATGATATAATCATGTTGGTGTCCCTTGAAAGAAGTATATAGCCAATCCAACTTGGAGATGAACGAAATCTACAAAAATGCAAACAACACAAGCGCAAAGCGACTTAGTTTTTGAAGGACAATTGGGAGATTTACCTGCATTAGCTCAGCTCAAGAGTAGGTTGCAGTTCAGCACCTCCTCATTCCTTTGAATCAGAGATCCTACATCAACCTGTACACAAGATATAAGAAATATTTCATATCCTTCAAAAACCATCACATAGAACAAGCATGCTAAGCAGCAATAACAGTGGAGAGCTATAAAGTGTGAAATTAACAAATTGTCTACGTTGCCTTCACCTTTCTCAACCCCTGCATGAGTTAGACTAAACTATGCCCTGGAACTTTGGACGCAGTGACTTGATCCATCAATTGCCTCAACCTTGCAGCATCGTTAAACCTTCCAGCACCAGCAAAGACATTGTACATAAGCAAATAATCCCCTCCATATCCTCTCTCTATCTCCAATATCCTCTTGGTGGCCCTCTCAGCCATCTCAACATCACCATGGAAGCTGCAGGCACCTAGAAGTGTCCTCCATATGACAACATTGGCAATCTCTCTAGGAACCTCCAGAGCGACTTTTTCCGCTTCCTTCAGCCTCCCTGCCCTTCCTAGCATGTCTACCAAACTTCCATAGTGCTTAATGTCGGGCACAAGTTGATAGACATTAACCATCTTCTGAAAAAATGTTAACCCTTCTTCAACCAACCCTCCATGACTAAAAGCATTCAGAACGCTCAAGAAAGTCACTTGATTCGGCTTCAAACCCCCAATCTCCATTCTGTCAAAACTCTGAGCAGCTTCCTCTCCCATACCATGCATTGCAAATGCAGATGTTATTGATGTCCAGGATACCAAATTTTTCCTTGCATCCGTTATCTCCTCGAAGAATTTCCATGCGCTCATAATGCATCCACATTCGGAATACAAATCAATAAGGGAATTCGCAACATGAATATCGATTGAATTAAATCCTCTTTTCTCACCATAGCAGTGAGCAGATTGGCAAACTTTCACAGACCCAATGTTGGCAATGGCTGGAAAGATGGTCAGCATGCTCATAACCATGTTTCTAAACAAATGAATGGCTTCATGAGGCCGATTCGTTCGTGTGTAGCCATCAATTATTGCAATCCAGGAAACAACAGTCCGCACGGGCATCTCCTCAGAGAGCGAACGAGCAAGGTCAAGGCGACCCCATTTCGTCAAACCACTGATCAAGACGTTCCACGTAACGGGGTTTCTCACAGGCATACAATCGAACACTTTCCCCACCTCAACTACAGACCCACAAGCCACGTACATATAAACCAGAGCCGTCTGCACATAGACATGGGACTCGAAACCCAGCTTCAGAGTCAGCCCATGGAGCTGAACTCCCGGAAAGGTGCAGCCCAAGCCAACGCAAGAGTTGAGAAGGAAAGTGTACGTGAAGCTATTGAAGGAAACAGAGGAGGAGGCAGAAAGACTGCCGCTTTGGACGTCTTTGTAGAGCAAGATAGCTTCTAGAGGGAACCGATCGAGAGCGTAACAACGCAGGAGGGCGTTGAAGAGAAGCGTCGCTGTAGACGAGGAAGACTGGTCTCGGAGAGAAGACTCAGATATAGAAACAGACCAGTTAGACCAGGCGGGAAGTCCACTTGCTTTTATCAGCGAAGCCCATCAACTTCGCAGGCCCTATTCAAAGCTAAACACGGTCCATATTAGTGGAGAAGCAAATAGAGTAGCTGATTGGGTTGTTAAAGCCCAAAGAAGAAATAGCCTATCGAATAACTGAGTCCTTTACGCCCTCCCCTCGGGTCTTTGGGATTCACTAAAATGCGCATGACAAAATTTGAAACAAAAAAATCGATTTCACTGTAAATCGATTTCAATTTCTATTTCAAAATTTGAGTGTTAAAAATTTTAACTTCGATTTATTCTTCTAATCTATTTTTGGAATAAAAATCTGTCTTAAATAGAAAAATCAAATTGTTTTACTAAATGCATTGCTTTCAAACCTGTTCCGAGAAACAGAGAAACAAAGAAATAGAGAAGTAGAAATTTTATTATGTGCGCCCTAAGTTCCCAGGCCCACGAGTGTATTCCCGAACCTCTTCTGATTAAATGAAAGTGTTTTTCATGCCCAAAAGAAGGAAAAAAAAAAAAGCCCTTTCCTTTTCCCCAATTTTGCAATGGCTGCTCCTCTCCCAGATAACTTTTAACGGTTGTAGCTCGTGCACGAGAAGCACCAATCTGTCAGATGACCGCCAGGAAAATGACACAAATAGTTCCTGAATTTTAGTTCAATGTGCAATTTGGTCTCTAAACTTTTTGACAAATAACTTGTAAATAGACAGCACAAAGAGGTTTAAATATCTTTAGGGGAATTCATTTTTCCATCCTACATTTTATCATGCACCAATCCTAGTCCTTATATTATTTTTGACTATGGATTAATTATGTTTTTGGTCCACGTGCTTTTAGAGATGTCCAATTTCAATCCTAGTATTTTTGTCATAACGACCAAATGAATCCTTGCACAAAGCAAGGGCCGAAATGACTAATCCTTGATATTATAGATGGACAAGAGAAACTAATCCTTTCATTATTCTTCGACAAAAATTTAATTACCGTTCATCACATTTCCATTTGAAATCTAATGAAAAATGTATTACTTAGACAAATTATTGATAGATGACGCCTGCACATACAAGTTGGCCCAATTAGAATCTTGTTGGTATTAACTATACCATTGCAATGAAGGCATCCTCATTTCTTGTTCAAGCCTATCTAAATTAGGTTTCACAATCCATCTTCGCAAATTACGAGGACCAAGAGCATAAGTTACCCCATAAATCATAACATTGATATTGTTACTGAAAGGAATTGGCCAAAGACAAGAAACCATCAATGAGAAAGGTAGAAAAAGATAAATATTATCTTCACTAATTGTAAAAATCGATCACATAATATGGAAGGATGTTATGTTAACTTTAACTTTTTCTTTTTCACGTTTACAGGGCGCGGGCATATTCAGAAGTATCGATATTAAAATTTTAAAGTCGTTCTAAATTTAGTCGTACCTTTTTTTCACAAACGAAAACTATGTTTTACCTTAATGAGAAATTATAATGGGGTTTATTGAGTTGGCTTAAAGCCGAACAAATTATGTAACTTTCACATTTTTTTTTTTATCTATTTTGTGGCATTTGAATTGACGATATCAAAATAATTTCAAACCTTTCGAAACATGTAATCTTGGAAGAGTTACTTGGCATTTTTTTAATCACGTTTTCAATCTTCAAGCTAAGGTTTTTTTTTTTTTTTTCATTTGAAAATTCTGTGGAAAAGCAGAGTGCAAAGTTCGTAAAGTTCTAAGATGTTTAGTTAAATGGAAGTCAAATATCAATTTGAAAACACAAATATAAACGAAAGGCTATAAGTAAAGGTTATTCCACCTCATTGTTTATGGCAAAAAACCTCAATCTAGGAAGGCATTTGTCATTATAATATAATCACCAACCCCGTACGATGAATGAAAATTAGCTGTCCATATTAGGATTTGCGATTCATGTCGAGTAATAATATTTGTTTCAATTACTCAAGTTCTTTGGATGTTATTGTCCTAAGGTAAAACCCAGCGAAGACATTGCAATATGCATCGATTTCAAGTTAAATGTGTCACACCCTGTCATGTGATATTGATTGACCCTTCTTTCCTTCAACATATTCATGTTGCATCAAAGATTAACCAAACATGAGATCATTTAGGATGTCACGATAGATTGAATCAAAATAGTACGTCCCTCAAATATTAGGCTGAACATGAGATTGAGGGACATGCCGTGCCCTGCCCCTTCTCATTGAAGGGCAAGGATCAATAGTAGATGGCCCGGACCCTAGAGCCAGCCCCCATCTCCAGCGTGGGGCAGAATGTTCGTTAGGGTCCTGATTGCACGTCCTTTTTGCGACCGATAGGTAAGCATTCGAGATTGTACCGTGTGATTCGATCCCGCACACCCCCTTAAACAATTCGATTCTATGTACCGTGCAAAGCCACGATTGATGCCCATAACGCAAACCGGAGATACATGCATGACAAATGATATCGCACCAGAGTTCTGGAATGATCAGTGCACCGGCCATCTCGTGTCATCGTCGAGAGTTGAGTAGTCACTGGGATTTATTTGCAACGTTAGCAAGTGCCTCGGCACAGCAACACCCACAAAGCAACTTTTTCTAAATTCGTCGGTAACTGAAAGTTTTTAGTATTTGTTTGGAACTGCATTACGGCTTCTAGCATGCAAAAGGGTACCTCATCTCTTCCAATTCAAGCCCTGTGTGCAGGTAATTTTACCGGTCTTAACGACAGAACAGTTGCGGTCTCGAAATCCGAATTATGATCATCTTCCTTTAGAATAACGTGAAGTGAAGATCTTATCATTTAGCAAAGGCCACGAAATAGACAGATCTTGCAGTGAAGCACCGATAATTTTCACAGTATGGATCTATAAACTGGGAAAGACAAAAAGAAAGCAGTCGTCACAAAATGAAACACAGACATGTGGGAAATTCTCGGGCTCACGCGGACCATATATTGACCAAGGAAATTAGTTCATGCTTCCACCAGCTTATTTGCAGCAAGATCACAACAACCACCACCACCACCACCACAACCACCACCACCTATCTTGTAGAAGCCTCTACTCAAAAACATCTAAGAGCTACAGCTCGCGATAGTGACAGCATAAAACTTTTTAATCCCCAAGGCAGATCGTCATCTCAACCTCCACGACCCTTCTCCACTCAAACAAGAGCACCTGTGCAAGCCGGAAACTCCAGTTGCACTGGTGAACTGTACTTCTTGGTGATGAATCTGAAAGTAACCCAGCAATTGAACAATTTCAGTAAGGCAGTAAGTGTATAGTTACAACCTTTTGATGATAAGTTTCCCATCACAGAAGCATTAAAAAGATTGACAGGTGCAGGATCCACAACACAACTCAGTCCATACTAGAATCGAGATCTTCCAAGATTGTTACCTGAAGAAATCCCTCCACAACAGCTCATGCATCAACCAGTTAGATCCAGTGCTAGATGAGCCACCATCGTCTTTCTTGGAGGCACCAGAGATTAGGCTGTCCATCAAGTAATTCAATTGCAGTGAGTACTCATCATATCACTGAGATTTATCTGACCTAAGACCACAGCTAAACAAGACCAAAAATTTAATCGGGTTAGACACTTACTTGGAGGCAGTTTTCTTTAGCTCCTCCAACATGGCACGCGGAGAGATACATCCATTGCTCAGCCACGAAGACATCTTGCTAGAAATGGTGGCTCCATAGATGAAATACTTGTCTAGCTCAGCTTGGTACTCAGTGGCTAATTTTTTTAGCCTCTGAAGAGCGTCGGTCTCGCCTCATATGATAACAGGCGCTTTACCATCCTGCATACATGTAAACGGCTACCGTCGCGCTGATGCCCAAGATCAAAATATAACGAATTCGATCTAGAGATTACCAAATGATTCACCGAGTACTGATACCAAAGTTTAGTGACCGACCAGAAAGGAAAAAAAAAAAAAAAACTCACAGACACTATGGTTAAGCTTCCCTCTTGTCGTCACATCCATTTCTAATACATCTTTCTTCAACTGAGACAGCGCAAAGAGCACATAAGAACAAGACAAAAGTGCTCAAGCTTGAATTATATAATCATATAAGCAACAACCAGAAGATCCAACCAAATTTTGCTCCTGAGGCATTTGCTCCACTCAGCAACACATTACCAGCTATACAACCTGCTCAAACTAAGCATCTCAAAGACAGAAATCTACTCGAAAGGACAATGCAATGAACTGTTCAAGAGGAACGCTACGCTATGCTATGCAGAGGCCAAGATCAATCTCGACGAACCTGTCAATGTTTCAAATCATACATGATGAATTACCGAAAGGAGATGATTTTCACTAAGCAAAAGAGACAGACCTGGAACCTAGCATCCCCAGTTCTAGAAAAGTTCAACCCAGCATAATTATTGTAAACAGATGATAGAAACATGTTAGTGTCCTTCAAGGAAGTACATAGTCAATCAAACTTGGAGATGAATGAAATCAACAAAAAATTAGACAACACAAGCCCAAAGCAACTTAATTTTCGAAGGACAAATGGGAGATTTACCTGCATTAGCTCAAGAGTAGGTTGCAATTCAGTCCTCATTCCTTCCAATCAAAGATCCTACACCAACCTGTACACGAGATATAAGAAATATTATATATCCATCAAAAACCACTGCATTGAACAAGCATGCTAAGCAGCAATAACAACGGAAAGCTGTAAAGTGTGGAACTAACAGATTGTCTACCTTGCCTTCACCTTTCTCAATCCCTGCATGAGTTAGACCAAACTATGCCCTGGAACTTTGGACGCAGTGGCTTGATCCATCAATTGTCTCAACCTCTCAGCATCGTTAAACCTTCCAGCACCAGCAAAGACATTGTACATAAGCACATAATCCCCTCCATATCCTCTCTCTATCTCCAATATCCTCTCGGTGGCCCGCTCAGCCATCTCGACATCACCATGGAAGCTGCAGGCACCTAGAAGTGTCCTCCATATGACAACATTGGCAATCTCTCTAGGAACCTCCAGAGCGACTTTTTCCGCTTCCTTCAGCCTCCCTGCCCTTCCTAGCATGTCTACCAAACTTCCATAGTGCTTAGTTTCCGGCACAAGTTGATAGACGTTAACCATCCTCTCAAAAAATCTTAACCCTTCTTCAACCAACCCTCCATGACTAAAAGCATTCAGAACGCTCAAAAAAGTCACTTGATTCGGCTTCAAACCCCCAATCTCCATTCTGTCAAAACCCTGAGCAGCTTCCTCTCCCATACCATGCATTGCAAATGCAGATATTATTGATGTCCAGGATACCAAATTTTTCCTTGCATCAGTTATCTCCTCAAAGAATTTCCATGCACTCATAATGCATCCACATTTGGAATACAAATCAATAAGGGAATTCGCAACACGAATATCGGATGAATTAAATCCTATTTTCTCACCATAGCAGTGAGCAGATTGGCAAACTTTCACAGACCCAATGTTGGCAATGGCTGGAAAGATGGTCAGCATAGTTATCTCAGACGGAGCAATACCATCATCCGTAACCATTTTTCTGAACAAATGAATGGCTTCATTAGGCCGATTCATTCGTGTGTAACCATCAATTATTGCAGTCCAGGAAACAACGGTCCGCACGGGCATCTCCTCAAAGAGCGAACGAGCAAGGTCAAGGCGACCCCATTTCGTCAAACCACTGATCAAGACGTTCCACGTAACGGGGTTTCTCACAGGCATACAGTCGAACACTTTTCCCCCCTCACCTACAGACCCACAAGCCACGTACATATAAACCAAAGCCGTCTGTACATAGACATGGGACTCGAAACCCAGCTTCAGAGTCAGCCCATGGAGCTGAACTCCCGGAACGGTGCAGCCCAAGCCGACGCAAGAGTTGAGAAGGAAAGTGTACGTGAAGCTATTGAAGGAAACAGAGGAGGAGGCGGAAAGACTGCCGCTTTGGACGTCTTTGTAGAGCAAGAAAGCTTCCAGAGGCAACCGATCGAGAGCGTAACAACGCAGGAGGGCGTTAAAGAGAAGCGTCGCCGTAGACGAGGAAGACAGGTCTCGGAGAAGCAACCCAGAAGCGACGACGCGACCGTGGACCTGCAGCGCGACCCGGCGGCTCCCGCCGTGCCTCCGCAACAGAGAGAACAGCCCGTTCTGCAACGCTTCTCGCCTCCGCTCTCGGGGGAGTGGAACGGCAGGAGCTCCGGCGGAAGACGAGCGGCGGCGGCGACGGAGGGGCGCGGGAGCGATCTCGAGCGTTCGTTTGGCTCTCGCGGGCGCCGGGGATGTGGAGCAGAGGAGGGAAAGGAACCTCATTCGAAATGTCGGCCGCGCCGCACGTGCGATGCTGGCGCTGGTAAGAGCCAAGAGGGAACAATGCCGTTTGCGTGCTCTCTTCGAATACATGTGGCTGTCGTTCGTTGTCGCAGCCTTCTGTACCGACTGGCGAAGCAAGTGGATCTATCTTTACTTTAGGTGAAAGTCTCTTGGGCAAAATTGATCCCGATCCCATCACGCCCCGTCCATTTTGTCTATTTCGCGGGTTCATTTTGTGGGTTCCATGTGCGGATTTCATGCGAATCTCGCTAAAAACGAAAGGGCACGATGGATTTCAAAATAAGAACATGCCACGATAAATGAAGTAAATTATCACGTATCTATACCTCACTCGACTCGACTAGAATTGAAAGTTGCTTGTTTGGGGTCCGATGCTTAGCCATTGGCTTTAATTTATCCCTTCTTTAACAGGATGCATTTTTTTAAATACGTGGGACGGCTTAAAATCGCCTCAAGTGCGTCGTAATTTCTCCCATCTAGCTTCTTCAAAGTTGTGGGCCTCCCTGATTTCTTGGCTCAAACATTCTTAACATACGCAAAAGGACCTTGATTTGGCAAATTAAACAAACAGCGATTGGAGAAACATATTACAGTGCACGAACATTGTTAACCTATGGAAAAAGGCCTTGATTTGGCAAATTAAATAAAGAGCAACTGGAGAGATAAGATCCGGATGACAGATTACAGTGCAACGCGGTACCTAATGTATTCCCTAGGCTAGAGAAGACAGCACAGCCGTGATTGTCTTGCTGACTAGAACTCTAGCCACAGAGCATCTCAGAGAGAGAGAGAGAGAGAGAGGCTTGCACAAAAATCCAACCTTTAATTCGTTTTCATCCCTTCTCTCTCTCCCTCTCTGTGCGCTAAAAGAGAACAAGATCTTCTCTTTCGGGAAGCAAAGCCGCCGGTGGCAATACCCATCAAGAGCCGCCGGAGCCGACCACCTCAGAGAGAAAAACCAAGGAACCCAGATGGCGGACGCCCTGTTCTCGAGCCTCTCCGACGACGTCGTCCTCAACATCTTCTCCAAGCTCGAGGACGACCCCCGGCACTGGGCCCGCCTCGCCTGCGTCTGCACCAAGTTCTCCTCCCTGGTCCGCAACGTCTGCTGGAAGGCCAAGTGCTGCGCCAACATCCCCTCCGTCGTCGCCGACCTCGCCGACGCCAACGACGCCGCCTCCGCCTCCTTGCCCCCCGGCGGCTGGTCCTCCCTCCACAGGCTCGCCGTCTGCTGCCCCGGCCTCCGCCACGCCGGCGTCCTCCTCGAGAACTCCGACTTCGGCCTCGAGCGCGAGCTCGGCCCCAACGAGGATTTTCCCAGATCGGATCGCCCCCAACCCGACTCTTCCTCCTCCTCCTCCGCCGCCGCCACCGCCCCCGCCGCCTCCCCCCGTAATTGCCGTGAGAATCCAGAACCCGTCGATAGTTGTTCTTGGTCTCTGTACGATGATCTGTACTTTGATACTGTTTACGATACGTCCGAGTCCCAAAAGGGTGTGCAATTGGGGGATGGGGATGAGGATGAGGATGAGGATGTGGCTGTGGAAAGAGGTGACGTGAAGGAGGATGGAAATATCAATGCCTGCAAGAGGAGGAAGATTTGGCGGCCGATGCGGTCGCATTTGGCACCTGGGGTTTGGAATTTGTGCCGGGAACAAGGGAATAAGCTGCTTGCGAGCCGGTTCCGAGGAGACTGCCTGTACATCTGCGACTGGCCTGGGTGCGTCCACGTCGAGGAGAAGAGGAATTACATGCTCTTCCGTGGGGTGTTCAAGAATTTCAAGCGGTCGATGGTTTGGAGGACGATAAACGACGGGAATAGGAGCAGGATCGACTTGAATTGTGCCTTCTGCTCGTGCAAGGAGACTTGGGACTTGCACTCTGCCTTCTGCTTGAAGCGGATCTACGGGTTCCATGACGATGGCGAGCCGGTTGTTCGAGCTTATGTCTGTGAGAATGGACATGTCTCCGGGGCGTGGACCGAGTTGCCACTTTATACTTGATGGCAACCGTCCTGTGTTGGTCTCTATTCCGGCCTTAATGTCTAAGATATTGTATTGCTGTTTAGCAGTACTTAGCTGATTTGTGTTTGCTTGTGTATGATTGATCATGTCTGTTGCAGTTTGATCTTCTTATTGTCAGTTTGATTGGTATGACCAGGCTTCTAGTGTCTGTGGTTTGAATTTATAGCAGCATTGCTGTTGTTTTACAAGTTGGTGGGTTAATTACAGTGACAATGAGTCTGGAAGTTCTCAATTTTAGTGATCAATGCTCATATGCACACATATAAGTATAGGCTCTGCTGGTTCGGAAGTTCTATGTTTATTCTCACGATCTCACCTCTAATTGTCGATGATTGTTTCTATAGAGTACATGGGTTTTGAAAGGTATGTATTTTCTGCTGAATGTTGTCACTTCCATGTTGTTAACCGAACCTCTGTACTATGGATAATTTTCACATTACTGCCTTAGCAATTGCGTGTTTTGGTTCAAGGTTGTGATTGGAGAAATGGAAGAAGCTTACAGTATTCTCTGGTACTAGGGAAAACTATTGAGCGTTTCCTGTTTCCTGAATCTAAAAAGAATGCCTCTTAGATATGAATTTGCTCTTTCATCCAAGATGAAAGCAGAGAAAAAGAATCACAGTTGTGGGTTGGATTTGTTGTTGGCCAAGGATGGTCTTGCTTCTATGTCCATACTGCTGATTTGCCTGATCTACTGAGTTGTACGCTCTTTTCCTAGCTAGAATCAACTGGTGGAGAGCTCACTGCGCAATGAGAAATTTTGATGTGTTCAAAGGCAACGCCTGCGCCTAAGGGTTTATAGCTTGACAAATTCAAGCTTAAGAAGATTATGGTTATTAGCTAGGGGTGATTCGGTTCGCTTGTCGGATAGAGAACATGGATGGTTTTGTTGGTGATCATAGATTCAATGTCTCTCTTTAGAGGCATACTGCTGGGCTTCTAGCGCGTGTGATCTTGGTTATGAAGCTACAGCAGCATTGCACTGTTTTGTGGGAGTTTCATGTTAACTCATTATGATATAATGCGATCTGGGACTTTGCAATGTAAGATTAATGCATGGAGCTACAAAAATAAGGATACGCTTTTCTGCTGCAGAGGTTGTACCTTTGTTGTCACGATTTCCAGTCTGATTCTTGATGATTTTGAGTAAAGATCTGGCGGTTTTTTTAGAAGACGTTTATTTTCTACAGAAAGCTATTGCTTCCATGTTATTCAATGAACCCTGCAACTGTAGTGTCTTCACAACATCTTCTTCGCACTCGTCGCGGTATATTTCAAGGGAGTGGTTGCAGAGACCGAGGAACTCTGTGCTCTTTGGTGTTTAACTGTTTTGAGCAGATCCGAGGAGGTGGTGTAGTGAGTGCCTTGTTGATGTAAGTCTGATTTTCTTGTTGGCCAAGGATGGTCATGAAGAGATGATGTCAAAAGAGGTGCTTGGAACTTCTTTCGATTGCTTGATGCTGCTCTTGAACCTTTCTGTTTTTGCAATCGAGTCCTTGAATTGTTGTGTTTGTTTGTCCAAAGACGATTTTCCTGTTTGAGATGCCAACCTAGCAATTAAGTTGCTGTTAAAGGCCACGCTCAACAACCCCAGTAGCCACCCTTTCAACATGAAAGAGAAAAGTAGGAAGTTCAAATCCCCACCTTCTCAGAGGGTTGGGGAGGGAACGAATTAATTTCAGGAATGGGTTTCGATTTTCACGCCTTGTAAGGAAACAAGTAAAAGTCTGAGAGTGAGAGTTAGATTAGGAATAGAGTAGGACTGACAAAAAAAAAAAAAAAAGACCACGCTCGAGCAACAGTGTCGTCGACTTTGTTGTTTCACATGCAATCACAGTCACAGGAGTGAGAGAGGGAAAGAGAGGGGCGTGAGTTGTCATATTGCCTCGCAAATTGCAGGCGATATTGCCTAAAAATTTAAAAAAAATTTGCTGGCGAAGGTCGCTCGAGATGACGAGAATGGCAACTCTTGCTGTTGTGTACAAAGCGAGGGAAGGCACCCCGCACGCGATTAGAAGGGTGGCAACCTCGCCGCCGCATGTACAGCGAGGTTGCACCCTCGGCGATTGGAAGCACGGCCGTCATATTTGCTATTATCCCACATAGAAAGGAACATTGTTGAATAAACCAATTTTTGAATAAGAAAAATAATGAAGGGGTCTTTATTTGTTTTTCGCTGAAATGAAGTATTAAGGAGTATTATTGAAACAATATTAGTTAGTCATATATGCATTTAAGTTCATATTAGGGAAAATTTCAAATAAGTGTCTAAAATGCCTTTGTTTTCTCAAATATGAGTCTAAAGTGGGCTTTGTTTCAAAGAGTGGCCTAAAGTAGTCAAACCATCTCAAATAAGAACTTTAAGTGGCTAAATCGTCTCAAATAAGAGTCTTTGGCCGACCAGTGACTATTCCAACCATAAGAGAATGGGTATTTTGGTAAAAAAAATTATAATTTTATATTTTTTTTTTTCCTTTTTCCTCTTTCCTCCCTCAGCTATTGTTGTCAATGGCTAGCAAAAGTTGCCCGCTCACCTCAGGCAAGGCGGCCCTCACCTGTAGCCCCTACTAGCGTCAACTCAGGTGAGTGTGGCCCTCACTGAAGCTTGACAACCTTTGTCATGATCGACGGAGAACATTTTAAAAGTAAAAGACGAAAATGCAATTTGATCCAAGAGGTTAAGCCACATTTTTTAAAGTAATAAACAAAAATGCCTTTCGATTTGAAAGGTTAGGCCTTTTCTTGAAAGTGATATAATCACTTCACATCTTTATTTAAATCCTTATTTAAAACAAAATTCACTTCGAAATCTTATTTAAAAAAACAAATGCACCTCAAGCCCTTATTTAGGATTTTGTCCGTATTTTATAAAGACGCCAAAAGTTATACCTTATGTTAGCATTTTGCATAAAATAAAATAAAGTCGATTTTATTAGAGGTCTTGAGATCTTACTTAGGTGTACATTATAAATAATCGTTTTCGAAAATAAATAATTTTTTGGGTTAATATCTTAAAAAACCCCAAACTGGTACACCTATGACAAATTTACCCAAAACTATTTTTTTAGACCATAAAAAACCCCAAACTGGTACATATATGACAGATCTACCCTCCGTTAGCTTCCGTTCGATTTTTTCCGTTAATTTTGCTGACGTGGTTGCTGACGTGGCAAACAATGTGAAAATTGATAAGTTTAATACCATTAAAAACCTCAAACTGGTATATTTATGACAAATTTACCCAAAGCTGATATATTTACGACAAATTTACTCTAATTAATTTTTCCGATCATAAAAAACCTAAATTGGTACACGTGCGGCACATTTACCATCTTTCAATTTTTCCAAATTTGACTGAGTTGTGATGTACAATCAATTTTATTTTCTGGATTACTCTAACATTGCCTCCATATCATTAATACCTAATTTTTTTTCTTTTTATTGGAATCATTATTAGAAAATATTCAAAAACTACCAAATGTGCACTTCATTCTTGTGTCAAGAGGATGCCCATTAACTAAAAGATGGACAGATCGCTTGCACACATATACAAAAGAAGTGCACATATTGTGATTGCTTCACTCGTTTTTGGTTTGTGACAAACTTGGCTTTATGTTTATATATCTCAGCCCCACATGGTTTACTACTTGTCCGCAATCTATTTGTACGCTGACATATCACTCTTACTTTGCTGGTCCTACTTTGCTGGTCCTTATTAGCGTTACGTAATCTTTCCTACCTTGAATCATAAGTGTCAAAATTTTAACATGGAACTTGCATGTGAATGGTATGAGTGACGCGTACATCACATGCTCGTTGAAATGCCGGAACCAAAATCACTTATGTTTGTCGCTAATTTCAGGTGTGCTTTGAGTGTGATTCTTTTGTATATGTGCGCAAGCGATCTGTCCATCTTTTAGTTAATGGGCATTTTCCCGGCACAAGAATGAAGTGCACATTTAGTAGCATTTGAATAGTTTTCTAATAATGATTCTAATAAAAAAAAATCAAGTATTAATGATATGAAGGCAATGTTAGAGTAATCCAGAAAATAAAATTGATTGGACATCACAACTCAGTCAAATTTGGGAAAATTGAAAGATGGTAAATGTGCCGCACGTGTACCAATTTAGGTTTTTTATGATCAAAAAAATTAATTTAGAGTAAATTTGTCGTAAATATATCAGTTTGGGGTAAATTTGTCATAAATATACCAGTTTGGGGTAAATTTGTCATAAATATACAAGTTTGGGATTTTTAATGGTATTAAACTTATGAATTTCCACATGGCTTACCACGCCGGCAACCACGTCAAAGAAAATTAACTAAAAATCGAACGTGTTAATGGAGGGTAGATCTGTCATATATGTACCAGGTTTGGGGTTTTGTGGTCAAAAAATAGTTTTGGGTAAATTTGTCACAGGTGTAACAGTTTGGGGTTTTTTAAGATATTAACCCTAATTTTTTTATCTAATTATTAAATAAAATAACACATAAATCAGAGCCGACGACACCGTTTTGGTATGCAGAGCTACTACCCACAACCAGGAAAGCCTCCGTCGGAGTTCGTGTGGGGGGCAGAGTCTTCGAGCGTCGAGCGAGAGAGAGAGAGAGAGATGCTGCGAGGAGAAGCGCTGAGCGCGTACCGGGCTCTGCTGCGAGCCACGCGGCGGACGTTCCCCGGAGACGCCCTGATGCTGTCGGAGTCGGCGGCGGAGATCCGGGGCAAGTTCGAGGCGAACCGCCACGTCGCCTCCGAGGCCGACATCCGCCGCCTCCTCGACGACGCCCGCGAGGCCTCTCGCTTCATCTCCACCATGATCGTCCAGGCCAAGCTCGATTCCAACGGCGCTTACGGTACGGCTCCTCGGCTCTTCCCTCTCGCGACTGTGAATCCGTGACGCGAGCCCCCTTCGGTTTTCTTGGCTGTTTTGAATCTCGTTCGGTTGTGCCGTCCACGCGTTCGATGAAATGCTCGTGTGGCTCTGGTCATTATCTGTTTACGATCTTCGTTGAATTATGCCGTGAACCATAGATTTCGCATCAAATGCTGACTGTTGTTGGATATCGCTTCGGAAGATCGCTCCTTTTGTCTTCGAAATCGATAGAAAACGAGTTGATAGACACTAGGGATGATTTTTCCAATTAGGCCATTCTTACATGTGCAGTTCTTCATTTTCTTCGACTTGTCGATATCGCGTTCTTTTGAGCATTGGAGTCTTCTACATACGCAGAAAACTGCAACGATTTATGAATAGCGAGACAGATTAGCTGCAACAATTACTCGCTCATGCGTCTGTATCTGCTAACATGCAAGACCTTAATAGCTTCCACACACCCACACCTCAATGTTTGCCTTCACCATGTCGGCTACATGGTTAGGATGCTCTTGGAACTATAGGAGTAATTTCTTTTTCAACAAAAAGCATTTCCACTTATGCTTGACGATATTCCAGAGACAGTGGCTTGTAGCCATTTGGTCGTGGGATGGTAATGTTTGCTTTATCTGTCCAATGCTAAGATAGAAAGCAAAGAAAATGTAATTAAATGAGCAGAAGGGGAAAAAGGAAGACCATTGGAACAATGCAAAGATAGAAAGCCAGATCTTTCATCTGTCATGTTGGTGGATTCAGTAAAGTTAAACATTTTAAAGGGCGCACCTGCCCATCTTCCACTGTGAGCTGGGTAATACATATTTAAAGACTAGAGTGTATCTAGATTTGTTAGAACTAGAGTCTTGGACTTACATGTATTAACTAAGCACAGAAAAACCCAACCTACAGCTACTCAACCCTCTCTTCATCTCTCTGGCAGCCACAACCCCACCTCGGATTAGCTTTCCAGCACCGCAGACCCGCCAATCCTCAAGCCACCATGTCAATGATGCCTCTTTGCTCCAGCCAGGGTCATCGAGAGCGCCATCTTTTCTGTATCTACCTAGCCCTCAGATTCTAGATCATAGAATGCCTGACAGATTTCAGTTATCAATGAAGACCTCCCACAGAGAGAGAGAGGGAGGGAGGGAGCAGATCTGGAAAGTAAGGATTTTTATGATTTGGAGATTAGGGGATTTCATGGTTGGTGGATTAGATGTAGTTAAACTATTGCATGAGGGAGGGAGGGAGGAGGGAGTGGATCTGGAGAGTAAGGATTTTTATGATTTGGAGATAGTTGGTGGATTTGATGTACTTGGACTAGTGCATGAGGGAGGATCTGGAGATCTAGGATTTTTATGATTTGGAGACTGGGGGATTTCATGTATAGTGGATTAGATGAACATGAACTATGCATGCTGAGAAGTAGATGTGACGTCCTTTCAAAAAAGGAGTAAACAGAATGTTAAATCATCCCCTAAACTGAGAGAATCCCTGTACTTGATAAAAAAAAATTTAGTGATTGCCATGAGTAATTGGTTAAACAAAGATATGAGTTGAGGACAAGATTTTTCAAATACGATGCTTTAAGTCAGATTCAAAAAAGCTGAGATTGGCCATTTACCATCTCACAACAGCAGTATTGTTTGCCTATTGACGAGGAATTGTATGGATTGTTCTCTTTTGTACGAATAAAGAAGATTGTAGTACTTGCTTTTGGTATTCTCCCCCTCAATTTGAGCTGAGCAATCCGTATTTGGTGGTCTACTCATTGTTTCTCTTTTTTTGTGTGATTCTTCTAGTATCTAATCTAAAGTTTGTCTACCCACTCTCCAGAATTAGAAACATCGCAAAGAAAGTGAAGTTTAAAAAGTTGCATATGTGAAAGTGTAACCACTTACTAATTTTTTGTTTGTCGCAGTGGTGAAACCTTCCAAAGAGCATGCTGGGGCAACCCTGGAAATTCCTTCGGAAGAACTCTTGCGGGAGAAAGTATAAGGAGAAAGAATTTCATTCTCATAAGGACATTAACACCCAACTTGAATTTTTTTAAGGAGATGATATTTAATAAATTTCATGACACTGGAAGATCAATGCAACTTGTAACCCCTGTATGTTTTGTAGGAGAGCCTTCTCTTTTTGTAGGGCTTGAGTGATTTCAAGAACTTTATGTAGACCCGTGGGGCTCGTCTTGTGATGAAGTACTAGCTTGTTTTCCACTGAATGATCGCACTATTGGACCTTATGATTGATGTTTCATAAAGATTGCAAGCGCCCTGTTAAACCATTTTAAATAGTGAAGCTTGATGCGGGATGAATTGGGTTTTTTCCAGACGTGGCAGCCGCTCCATGCCATTAAATTTGGAGACTGGAGTGGTTGGATGAGCTTCTTTAAGCACGCCAAACGCCCAGACCGGCTCTTCAGATGAGTCACAGGCGCACAACTATAAAGCTCACTGAGCTCTAAAACTGGTCCTTTATTGTATGCAAGTTTGATTTGCGTTCTTATTCAGAAGGTCTGTCACTTCACACCAGCGGTGACTTCTGTGTGTTCCTTGGCCGCACGAGCTATCACATAGTGATGAAGTCTCACACGCATGAGTTCAGAATGTGTAAAAACGACGTGGAGAGTACTGTGTTTAGCATCTCGGACAAGCAATCTGTCAGGAAAGTAGCCAACCGTATACCCACAAAAGCATATACTATACATCATTCGTTACGGAAATGTCACGATTCACCTGTACCTTCTAATATGGAACCTGGCATACGCTCGCCATTATTGCGTGACTGTTTTAGAGTGCCCTGACCAAAAATAAAATAAAAGAAAAACAGAGAAAAGAAAGAGCAACAGGACTGATAGCACTGGCCTTCTGAGCGGATTGAGTCATGGATTAATGCGAATCCGACTTGAACTTACTAGACATATTCACCCAGCGAAATGTTTACCCATTGCCTTGACAATGTTGTCATCGATTTTTCGACTTGTTGAATGTCCGCCATCGTCACCCGAACATTTTACCAAGAATAGGAAGTGAAGATTCAATAAAAAGAGCATCGCAATCCATGAGTCGATGCATATCGCTATCACATGTTGCCCACTCGATCTGATTTCATGCTAATATTTCTGGAATTGCTGGCACCTGATTTCTCCATATGAAAGAAGATCCCTGACGGATCTCCTTATCCCCAAAGTTCATGAGAAGCTCACCTGCCCATTCACATGTCCATCAGTTATACTTAAACCTGTATCTACTATTTTCAGCTCACCTCTATCTTTCTCTCCCTCCCCCTCTTTATTGCACTCACACACCACCCTCTTGCTCATCCGTATACAAAACCCATCTGTCAAGAAGTCCCAACTTTCCAGGTAAGCCTTCAGCCCCTTATAAAAGGATGCACCTTCCCCGCAAATATTCAATCTCACATCACTCATCACACCTCACTCGGCGATACTATACGGTGTTGTCACGCTTTGGTTTCTGCCACAATCAAGACGTGGTCCGAAACCGAATCCGTATAGGATGACAGTGGCCAGTGTGATGAGTAACCTCGTCGCGCTCCTGTTGTTGCTTTGGCTTACTAACGTCGCCGCGCGGGGTCGTGGACCCAGCTATGTCCAAGAAGCGTGCAGCGTGACGCAATACCGTGAGCTCTGCGTCCGGTCGCTGGCATCGTTCTCGGGCAGTGCCAAGAGGAGCCCCAGCAGGTGGGCGAGGGCCGGGGTCTCCGTGTCGCTGAGCGAGGTCAAGAACGCCGGCCGGTACTTGGAGAAGGTGTACACTTCCAGGTCGTTGAGAGGGAGGAACAGAGCCGCCCTCTCGGACTGCCTGGAGTGCTTCCAGGACGCCGTAGACAACCTCCACAAGTCGCTCGGGTTGCTAAGGATGTTGACCAGGAACGACTTCAACGACCGGATGAGCGATCTCCTGACGTGGATGAGCGCCGCGCTGACCGACGAGGACACCTGCTTGGATGGGTTCGAAGGGCAGACGGGAGGCCGAGCGGTGAGGGCGATCCACAACAGGGTCCAGAGGGTCACGTACTACACCAGCAACGCCCTGGCTCTTGCCAACAAGCTTGCATCCACCGGTGAACCTGCCTAAACAGAAACCTGTAAAATCCCGTGGAAAGGTTTATGTTAGTCCTCAAATCATATTGTTCACCTAGATAAACTAAGCGTAGTAGCTATACATAAAGAGAAATATGGTGACGCGACGGGGTGGGGTTCGAGAATCGAACTCGGCCTGCTCGAGGTTCATCGTTAGTATGGGCTGGATGGGTGTGCTACGTTAGCATTACCTCGTTCGAAATGTATTGGTAACAGTATCCTTTGCATAAGTGTTTAGTCCTCTTGACTTGGTAATGCTTTTGCTGAAAGCGCTCGCTATCTATCCCACGACAAGAGAGGAAGGCACTTTTCGCCATGAGATAATGTCGGGACTTTTTGGTGCCATATCGCAAGGACGACTATTTGGCCGACAACCCTTTCGTCCATCCACCAGAGAGAGAGAGAGAGAGAGAGAGAGAGCTTTCTAATCCGCAACGTCAATCCGATTCCGACCCGTAGAAATTTGCGTCCTATCCTTTTGTCCCTTTCTTCTTACCTAAGCAGCCCGACGACCGCCGCTTCCTCCGTCGCCACCTTTGCTCCATCCCCTTTACAAGCCCTTCGCCCCCGGCCGCTGTCATCTGTAATTGGGGTCGTCCCATCCACTGGCTCGATCGTGTTCTCCATGTCTCTTCCAGTAGGACAGGCGACAACTTTGCGCGTGCAGATTTGCGTTGCGTTCCAAGACAACTCGCAAGCCCAACTAATTTCTATTCCTCAAACATGTAGTAGTTTACCGTCGCTTCACCATTGAATGTCAAATATCGAACGTCTCCAAAGATGCATTAAAAGCTCAAAGCTAGGTAACACTTAACGAAAACAATTTTATATGGGCTAGCAACAATTTTTTTTTAAAGTATTTTTTAAATTATTCATTTTTCGTCAAATAAACAGGTTCTTGCTGAAAATTTCATAATAAAAAAATTATTTTTTTATGGGAGTAGTAGGTCACCTAATGATTGCAGATTATATAAATATCATCACTTGTATCTAAATTGTTAAAAAATTAACTTAAAAACTTAAACTAATAAGTGGAGGAAGGCCGCATCAATATAAAGACCACATGAAATTAGGACTCATTGTTAATCGATGTGGGATCATATTTCAACACCCTCACTCACATGCAAGTAGGATTACGAATTGCACATGAATTTTGACTACACACATTCACGTGAAATTTTAAACATTCGCATAAAGAATAACTGATTCTGATATCATGTTAGAAAGTCCAACCCATAAATTTAAACAAATAAATAAAAAGAGATCATATAAATATAATGAGTATTTAGAACTTACTGTCAATCAATGTGATATCATATTTCAACGTAAATAATTAGATCGTAAGAAAGTACAAAAACATGCACTTTATGACTACTTTTTTGATTGCATAGGAGGTAGGCATGATCCATGGACGCATTATGCAGTCGGGCAAGCATGGCTGCTGGCATAGCCATGGTACTACCTTGTCACCTTCCTCCTCCCCCCATCCTCTCTCTCTCTCCTTCTTTCTTCATTTTCCTTTATTAGACTTCCAAGGACAGACAGTAAATTTAGATCAGTGCGCGTTTGGTGATATTCAAAGGAAATTTTCCCAAAGTTTAACATCCGCAGACGGTGCACATGGTGGAGACGATAATGTTTCGTTTAACGTTTATGGGCACGTGAAAGAAGACGATGTATAAGGTGAATCTATTCGGAAGAAAAACTTTTGACTAATGTAAAATGGGTGAAGGCTTTGTTAAGGTGATTCGGTCGTTCGTTCGAATGCTTTCAAGTAATGGGAACGCCTAGGACGATGTAGAAAGAGAGGGCATTGATTACCCGGCGCAGGAGTAAAATTCTCGTGGAAAGACAAAAAAAACGCACACGAAGTGAGAAATGGGCAGCACGAGCGACCATGCGAACTGTCCTGAGGGGCGGAAAAAGGTAAATGAAAACAAAAGAGGTCGATCGAGAGAGAGAGAGAATGGATGTAACACATCACTGACACCTGCACGAGAAGGGGAGAGAGAGAGAAAGAGAGAGCGAGAGTTCTGTTCGGGAGCAGTGGTCGCAGAAATGGCAGAGCCGAAGGTGAAGTCGCCCTCACCCTCGTCTCTTTGTGCCGCGAAACGCGGACTCCTCCACTCTCTCTCTCCCTCTTTCTCTCTCTCTATCCTTCGCTGGCCACTGCTTTTTCTTCCCCGTTGCTTCGTTTCATCACATACCCCTAAAACCAAACCAGACCCCCACACCCTCTCTCTCTTTCTTTCTGCTTTCCCTCCCTCCATCGAGCCCAGTTTCGTTCATTCCCCTTGTTACTTCGTTCCAGATTTCGCACCGATCTCTTCCTCGCGATCTTCATCGACGTTGAGCTGGACATGGGCATCTGCGTAAGACCCTATTAATTGCTCCTGCAGTCTTTGCTTTCACCACCGTTTATGTTTTCCCTATTTTTCCGAACGTCAGTCCAGTTTCTTTTGCTGCAGTTATGGTTCTGCTCTTCCTTTTCTCCCTCTTTCTTGAAGAAAAGAGACGAGTTTGGGAGTTTTGAGAAGATTCTTTTTCCTCGTTTCCCCGTTTGCTGTTTCATGCGTGTAGCCTGCATGTGTAATGTGTTGTGTTATAGATGCTCTCATGTCTTGCTCTAACAAGTCTCTTATGTGCTCTCCCTACTGTCTGTACTTGAGCTTCTTCAATCTCTCTCTCTCTCTCTCTCTCTCTCTGTCTCTCTCTCTCTGCGCCAAGAACTTCATGATTAATTCCTGTTTTATTTGGAGGTGCTGATGAATGATGACAGTGCCAGAGTCTTCGAGACAAGAGTGATAGAACTGTAGGAAGAGACAAAAAGTTGCAATGATCTTCAAAAACCTCTCGTAGTATTTGTCTGCTTGGAAAAAGATAAACGAAAAGCTTCCTAGTGCGTGAATTTGATTTACATGTGAATTGCCTAGAGTTCAAGCTGCCTGTAGAAAATTTATTTCTACACACATGATTGACAGGGTAAGTGATTTTCAAGATTAAAGAAACCTTCTTTTTTGTCCAAAGAACAAAAAAGAAGATAAGGGACAATGGATCTTTTCTAAGATAAAGCATTTTCATGAAGAAAGTGTTAGATGAGAATTCGGCCTGTTAAACAAACCTTTTCCCTTTCTTTTGCTCGATAAACAAGTGAGTATCATGAATTTGCTCTTATTGCTGCTCACTAGTCATAACCTATATAATTCCACTTATCCTAACATTCAGGTCACTTTTATGTTATACTATGATAATTGATTGCATATATAACAAATTCAAAGGTGACCGAGTTGTAGAGATGACACAGAGAACTACAGAACTATTTTCTGGTACGAATTATAAGGCCTAATAGATCGCAAAGGACGAGGAAGCCATGTTAAATGCCCTCAACATAGTAAGATCAGTGAGACCATAAGAAAGATCGATCTTATGGTAACAGAGCAATGTATTTTTTGATAATTGAAGTGCCTCAAGTTCAGTCAGCTTGTATATGCAATAATTCTGAAACCATTGGAAAAATTCTCTTATTTCGAGACCTGCTTTTTCTTCGTTTGCTCGATTCGTCATAAACAATGTCGATTTTGTGTGACAAACTTTTCATCTTCAATGTTGATCAGTGGCTGCCTGTACATTGAGGATTCAACTGCTCTATTAAAGCTGTAAGGGATGGCGACTTCGAATGGTGGATATCTTCATGCCAATAACAATCCTCCCGCCCCCTCCCCGACTCTACTTCCTCCATGGCTCTCCAACTCCAACGAGAATCCGACCCTCAGGCCGCCCTCCCCATCTGTCACCCTGAGCCTCTCTCCTTCAACAGTCGCCGCCACTCCAATCCCGTGGCTCCAACCCCATGCTTCCTCTTTGACTCTAGCTAACTCCCTCTCTCGTGGGCCTGGCCCCGCCTCTGGAGAGAATGCACTGTTCTCTGAGCTCGTGGAGTGCTCGAGGGAGCTGGAGGAAGTACAGCGCGCCATGGCGGCCCACAGGAAGGAGGCAGCGTGGGGGATGAGGAGGACGGAGATGCAGCTGGAGTCAGAGCGGGCCCGGCGGAGGAGGGAGAAAGTGGAGGAGATTGAGGCGAAGATCAACGCCCTCAGGGAGGAGCAGAAGGTGAGCTTGGAGAGGATCGAGGCGGAATACAGGGAGCAGCTGGCGGGTCTCCGGAGGGAAGCGGAGGCTAAAGAGCAGAAGCTGGCTGACCAGTGGGCTGGGAAGCACGTCCGGCTTTCAAAGTTCGTCGAGCAAATCGGGTACCGGCCAAGGATCGCCGAGCCAAGCGGGCGCTGAGGAAATTTTAAGTACATTAGGCTTGCTTAGCTGCAATACCCCCTCCTCTTTCCATGTCAAAGACACTGTTTGATTGTAGTTGTTATATGGTGAATCCTTTGTTTAGGCTTTGAATCATTGGAAATTGATGCCCGTCCTGACTTCAGGTATGAACATGTTGCATCTTATTTCAGTCAGAAAGTATCGTGGTGGGCTGTGAAATTGGATGCTTGTCGTGACCCTTATTGATCTGAGGGACGTTTGTACCTTCCCCTGATGCTAGAAGTTGCTAGACTGTGACTTTGCTGGATGACATCATATGCTAAAAAATCAGATGAAACTAGCCAGCTCATGCTAAAGGTTCTCCAGAGTCCTCGGGACCTCTTAGGATCCATTTGGCAATGCTTTTGTTTCGAAAAATAATTTATTTTAAAAATAATCTCTTTTTTTTGCTTTCTATTCCCTCGAATAATTTCTTAGTAAAAAAATAATTTCTTTTTAAAAATAATCTCTTTTTTTATTTATTTCTATTCCCGAATAATTTCTTAGTAAAAACGTGTTTGGTAAATATACAAAATTTATATTCTTGGAATGGAAAAAGAACAGAATATATTTAGTACGAATTACAAAATAATTTGTAATGTAGAATTTTTTATAATTTGTTTTTATTCTTCCTTACTGTTGCTGTCGATAGTAGCCGATTGTCACTGCGCGAGCGTTGCCAATGACAGCTGACGTCACCACTCTCTGCCACTGGTTGGCGCCGACACTGGCTGCATCAACGTCGACGGTCATTGTTGGTGGCCGCGACATCAATGATCATTGGCAATAGTTGGTGATTGTAGTCGGCTGGTAGTGATAGTGGCGGTCGGCTAATGAGCTACGACGGTTGGCCGTCGGTGGTAGGTGACAACTAGGGGTGGCGATTGGCAAAGAAGAAAAAAAAAAAATAAATAACTTATTTTTAAGAATTGGTCTCGAGATTAAGAAGTTACTTTTTTATACTTTTTGTTTCGTTTCAAATCTATTCTCCGACTACTTTTTATTTATGGAGAATTTTTGTTTGAAATTACTTGACGTTACCAAACGAATTTTTCCATTGTTGGTTTAGTGAATGACCCAACAAAAGAACAAAATTTATGTCGGTAGATGGTAGACGACATTATGTCGGTTTGAGGCGGGCGATCTCGTCCGCCGATAGGGAAACAAAACGTGTACCAAACATCCACTACTTCTGCAATACAAAGCAAGTTTTCTTAAGTTCCATTGTTGGTTCTAGTGAATGACCCACATGCTTGTCTAAGAGCCCACAAAATGGGTTTGAAATTTGAATAGCCCATGTGAGATTGTTGTGATTCGAATGGTTTCATGCCTAGGAAATTTGTCGATGATAATCGATACCCAAAACAACTTTTAAGCACAATTAAGGATGGACACTAGTTATGCCTTCTAGAAATTAGTTAATGTCACCAGACGTGCTTAATCACATTAGATATGGAGTGTCTTAATTTGTTTTCTTAGCTTTTGATTGAGTGATTGAATAGCATATCCATGAGATGTGATATCTAGTGTGGATCTACTCTTTTGCTAAAGTGTTGGTATAGAATTATAAGTGGCATCTATGGTGTATTTATTTCATGAAAAATTAAAAATTTAGAAAATATTTTTCTAAGATGATTACTTATAAAAATGAATGAAAAAAAAAATCATCGTTCATGAAAATATGTTATTACCAACTAGTTTAGGCAATATAAACAATTACTTTAATGAAAATATTTTTTAAATTATTTATTTCGTAAAATAAACGGAGTTTGTGTGTGTTTCTTAATCTTATTGTATCGAAACAGATTTGGCGCACTATATAATGACTATTGGAAGACTGATTTACGTATATACTAGATGATGCGGCGGGCTTTTGGTTGGGTCACGATTAAGGCTCCGTTGATTAAATGCCACTGTGTCTATCATGGAACGTATCAATCGATCTTTTGACGATGGGGGGATAATGGTCTGAATAATGTACCGTAATTAGCGGGGTTCTTTTCACCGCAATTAATGTCGTTCCAATGACGTCTCTCCAAATTCCTTGCCTAACAGCTAAATACAAGCGTGGTCAGCCTCGAAAGAGCTCTTTTCTCCTCTGAAAATGATGTGAATTTAGAAAGGGCTGGTGTCGGAATCAACTCTCCGCGGACATGTGTCGCTCTAGTTTTGTATGGGCGACGGGACAGACGCATCAGGCGCGGGCGTTGATGGAGGCAAACCGTGGGAAATTAGGCGCCTGCCTTGCTTTCATTTCTTCGTTTCGTCAACATGACCTCCGCTGGAGACGTCTCTTTCTAGGGCGGAAATCGGTGGGAATGATCGATGGACACGTTTCTCAAAAGTCGTGTGTCGAGTCACCGATGGACCAACCATCGAAGGGCGAGTCTCGTTCAAATGGAATCGCGAGCGAAACCAAGGGAATGTAAGCGATGTGGCGCGGGGTTTGACATGTGCAAAGCGCCGTGGAAGTTAGATACGGAGAAGAACATCATCGTCTGGTATCCAATCGATGCTGAATTGAGATTTCATGCCATTCAAGCCCAGGGACACTTGACCCGAGCCGAATGTCGCTAAATCATGAAGGGAAAACTAGATCGAGTTGCAACTTGGAATTTTCAGAATTACTACTATTTTTACACACAGTTGATGCTTTATGCCATGGAAAGAAACCCCAGATAATATCAATTAGAATGAGCTCATCACGATCCTTATCGATCTGAGCAAAGTTTGTACCTTCCCCTGAAGCTTGATGTTGGGAGATAGTGACTTGGTGGATGATCTCAAGCTATAAATCAGATGAAATTAGCTCATGATTTTTCTATTTTTGGTTCTCCCAAAATTTTTAACCTCAAAGGGAAAAATCCACTGAAGCACTAAATCAGATGAAATTAGCTCATGACTAGGTTCTCCCAAATCGTCAAAGGGCCACTAAAGTTCTTGTGGGTTTGATTCGAACCCATATGCTTGTCCATGAGCCCACCACCAATGGGTTTGGAGGTGAAATTTTGCAAAAAAATTAAATCTATTGCATTTGTGTTAATTATATCATGAACCTTTTAATTTAGCCAATTTATTTCTAAACATTTTGATAATTTGCCAATAGAGTTTATCTAGGCAATTTTGAACCAAATTCGCTGACATAGACATCAATTGTTTTACTTGGTATTGCCGGCATTAAAGTGTATAATTTTTTAATTTTTTTTAAATTCAATTTTTCTAATTTGATTATTTATTTATTTATTTATTACCTTTATTGGGGTTGTGGCCATCACCTAAGACTAGCCATTAGGAAAGGAAAAAAAAATTAAATAAATTTAGAATTTTTTTAATTATCTACATCAATGCCAATCACTTTACATATGATGGTGGTCGATGCTAACTAAATTATCACATTAGCATTTTTCAATCAAAATTGATTGGAATAATTATAATGATAAATCGTCAAAAAAATTATGATTAAATTAGCTCAAGTGCAATGGACCTAGAACATTTTTTTGAAATTTTCACAAATTTGAAGAGCCCGTGTGAGTTTGCTATGGTTCGAATGGTTTCATGTTTAGGAATTCTGTAGATGATAAATGATACCCACAACACCTTTTAAACACCGATAAGGATGGACATTAGTTATTTCTTCTAGAAATTAGTTGATGTTACTAAATGTGATTTAATCTCATCAGATATTGAATGTTTTAATTTTGATTTCTTAGCGCTTGATTGAGTTATCCAATAGCATCTCCATGAAATGTGGCTTTTTTTCTCTTAGCCTAGTGGTTTCCGCCCACTCAAGAAGCAATTTCTAGTGACAACAAATATCCTGTGGATCCGTTCTATTGGTAAAGTTGTTGGTATAGAATTTCAAGTGGCATCAAGTGTGGTCCTTAGTTTTCTAGTAGCGAAACGGGTTTGGTCTACTGGAATGAACCTAACCAAATTCTTTGATTTACATATACCAGGTGATGCAGTGGGTTTCTATTAGGTCATGATTAGGACTCTTTTGGTTCAATGACATGTATATTAATCTTTCTTTTGACATTATGTGGGGGGAATTGGTTTGAATAGTAAACCCGTGGATGGCGGGCGTTTTATCACCGCGATCGATGTCATTGCGATGACCACCCCAAAGTCCATGCCAAACTTCATGCCTAACTGCTAATATATATAGCGTGGTCAGCCTCGAAGAGCTCCCTTTTTCTCTGAAAATGATGCGTATTGGGAAAGAGCTGATGTGAGAATCAAACTCTCCACGGACATCCGTCGCTCAAATATTGTAGAGGCGACAAGGAAAACGCATCAGGCGCAGTCATTAATGGAGGCGAACCATGGGAAGTTAGGTTCCTGCTCTGCTCTCTTTATCGCTTCGCATGCTGTCAAAGGAGAAAATTCCGCTGGGGAAGTCTCTTTCTGGGGCCGGAAATCGATGGGAATGGTCGATGGACGCATTTCTCGAAGGCTATACGTCAAGTCATTTGATGGCTCTTCTAAGGCTAGGAAAGCTAATACTAGTGAAAATGACTCCCACATCATGACATCATGTGTGTTTAGCTGTCCGTTTTGTCTCGACACATCCAAGTCCAAGTCCCTTGGGGATGACCATTGATCGAAAGTCTCGTTCAAAATTGAACCACGAACGAAAGCCAGGGAAGGAAGGACGTAAATGTATGGTGCTTTGTTTGATACGCGGCGCGCATTTATCCAGTCGGGGACAACTCATGGAGATCATAAATGCATGGCAGCTTTGTTAAAATATTTAATGTGGCCGCTCGGCTTTCTCTCTCCCCCTTCAACCCACTTTTTTTTTCAAGAGAGTGATTAACATCACAGCTTTGTTCCCTCCTCGTCTCGAATGCTCCTTCCCCAGATTTACCTTCATCTTCTTGCTCTCGCCTCCCCTTCCTCTCCTCAGCGCCTCGCCCTTGCCAGGGCCCCCCCAAATTTTTTAAATGAAGTCGCCCTTCATTTATGATTCCTATCTTCAGCTTTTGCAGGTTATTCTTTATTGAATTACGATACTTTGCCACATATGAGATCGTGAGTGGTCCAATTGGATAAATGCACTATGTCCGCAGCTGACCTGGCGCTTTGATACCACCAAATATTTTCTCTTGACATTGGAGAGAATAACATGGAGGTCAGATAAAAAGAGCAATTATTGTTTTGTGCAGGTCTTGCTATTTAGGCAAATAGCACCAATCCTCATGCTCAACCCACGTGAGCAAAACAGCCACCCCAGCCGCCACACTTGAATAACACCGCCGCTGCCACCAGACTCAACCTGACCACCACCGGCATCGTAGCTAGCAGCCTAGCACGAACTACACCACCACAAACGCGTATGCCATCATCGCCACCGCATGAACACCATCTCCATGTCCGACCGCGGAGTCGTGACGTCCGATCTAAGGACGGGCAACTTCAACGGGCAGTCTCGAAATCCGCTTGATGGCAAGCCTTATAGCAATGACTCCAGAGGTGATGATGGCGGTATGGTGGGGTAGTGTGCGATCGCCGCAGAGTTGATGGTCGGCGCTATGCAAAGAGAACCGGAATTTTTTATTTTTTTTGTCATAAAAAGAGCACCAGATTCCTTACCAAAAAAAAAAAAAAAAAAAAAAAAAGAGCACCAGATTGCGCCATTCACTTTTGTTACGTTAGAGAGTACATCAAGCAGAAGAAAATTTTGAGACCATGATAGAAATAAATCAAAGGAGAGTATGTTGTAACAGCATCACTCGGCTATTTCCCACCGTCTCCAAAGTCTTGACGATGACCAATCTAATTGGAATCAATGTGAAGAAGCTGTACGGATATTGCCGACCAGGAAGAAATTGTCGCACGATGTCTTGGACATGAAGACCAAGCCACAAATGACGCACGCCCCACGTACGCCCAGCATGATCGATGTGAAAACTCCTGGACCAAGCCGTGAATGTTCACATAGCAACCGGCGCTCACGAAGAGGCTGCGTTTGGGAAGGGCTTTCCCATGAGTCTTTCGGACTCTAAAGACCTGCCAAAATGCTAAGGCGTTTGACCATTTTTTTTTAAAGTTTTGGGGCAATGTATTATATTTTCAAAGTCCTCTAAAATGCCTTAGCACAAGGTAGGTCTATAGGAACTTTGGACTTTAGCATTTCAGAAATATTAATGCATTATTTTTTTCTTTTTGTTATGCCGTTGCTAAATTTTCAAAATTTCAAACTTGCCCTCACCGTAAATGCCTCGCGCGACGCCAGATCTGACTATCGATGAGCTAGATCTAGTGTTAGCGAGTCTCACTTGAGGTCACATGACCCCAAGCAAGGGTTGCATGGCCTCAAGTGAAGGCCGCAAGAGCCAGATTTGGCTCTCTACTGACTTAGGTGTTTCATCGAATGCTAGCAAAGGATTTGAGTTCTTTTAAAAAATTTAATTGTAAAATTCTTGAAGTATAACTTTTCCAGACAATGTTGAAAGTAAAGTTGCTTTTCAATACAATTTTAAATTACACTTTATTGAAGATAATTTGCATTTTGAGAACCCCTTTGATCTAAAACCATTTGCATTTGCTTAAAGGTTTACCTCAAAAGAACCTAATTAAACGCAGCATAAAAGCTTATCAATTTAGTCTCTCACGGAATATAATATATCCCTGATCCAGATTTAGTAAATGGGGGCACAAACGACAAAGGCATAACTTCTTATTATACTGACCAAGTACTAAACATGTCCATGGATTAAAGTACATCAATCTCTTCATACTTTCTTCTTGTGGTCTGACGATCTATCCATACTTGAATCCACAAAATTGAGAACGGCGATTATGATGGCACTAGAAGTTCTTCCGGGGGAGATACCGAGATATGTCGGAAAGCTGGGATTGCAAAGCTGATCCTCTTCCACCGCACGTGTATGTTAGGAACGGATACACCGATCTGACAACGGCCAGCTACCATAATCAATGGGGGCAAAGTCAACCATTATTCAGCCGACAGTGAGATTTACGTGATAATCCAGTCAATAAAAGTACCGCCCGTTCGTCGTGAAATAAAAGGGAACGTCGTCAAATGCACGTTCCCTCCCTTGTTCTCTAATTCAGACGATCGCTTGGCGCACCAATTATTTGTGCAATAATGCGCTGTTTGATCATTGAATTGCCCGCTGTGTGTTCTTCGGACCGACGGGATTAGATCTACTACTGATCATGTGGTTTTATGGGGTTGGTGTGGAAACGTGGGAATTGGTAAAGCGCAACGTGGGGGAAGGAGGAGGGTCAACGTCGCTTCTAAAGCAATGCTCCTGCGACGTGCGACTGAAGATGTCGTTCTCTCTCTCTCTCTCTTCCACTTGGGGCCGACTCTAAAGACCAGACCGAGGGAGAAGATGACAGATCTTTGCTGTTTAGTCTTCCCCACTGACATGGACAGCAGTGGGCTTAGAGCTTTAACTTGAGGTAATAGGCCTAAACAAAGCCAAAACCGGATTGAACCGGGAAAACAAAGATCTGGCCAAAAAACCGTGAAGGAAAAAGGATTGTAACCGAGTTGAGCCAGCTTGTCCTACATGTTTTTGGAACAACTGAAGGGGTCCCGAGTGACAGAGAGTTTACATGAGAATTTCGTAGAATATAAACTAACTTCTCCAAAAAAAGTATTCAAGTGACCATTTGAGAGTGGGTCTTATTTATACGAATTGTTCGAGAAAAGAGAATTCTCATTGGACTCGAGACTTGATGCTTTACAAGATGGAGCCATCATGGCATGCGGTGATTGGGTATTGGCCTTCAAGATAAATATTCTGTACCATGAGATATATAGAACAATGGACCTTGTTGAAAATTATTGAAAGAAAGAAAGAGGAAAAATTTAGAGACAGGGAAAATATTTAATTGAATGTCTTTGGAGTCTAGTGTCTATTTGTCCACTTGTCTCCGGTCGATGTCGAAGTCTCATGGGTGGCCCGGGAGGTAATAATAATACGATGTTTTCGGACCTGAGATGGTCCACCCCCTCCTGTGCAATGCCGATGCTTTATCAAACCAATCATTGCACTATATAATGTCTGACATCAAAAAAATATCATTTCATAATTCCTAGGGCTGGGGTTGTACTTGTACTGGCAAGAAAAGTTATAAGTTAATTCCCAAATATACGTCCCCAACCTGTCTCTTAACAAAATGAATTCACTCTATTGAAAAAAAGAAAAAAAGAAAGAAAGAGGGAGAATGAAATTCACTATCAAATGGGTTGGTCCAGTATCCACCCCATAAATAAATTTCACGAAATTTGAGGGAATTGAGGTTATATAAAGTCACAATTTGCCACGCTGCTTTGTGAAATTCAAATAGGCTCGAGCTTAATCTTGTCTTAAATGAGGATTACTAAGTTTTTATTAGGTGGACCTTTTCTTTCCCTCTTTTCCCTCGGGGCAAGTGGACCCTTGCACAAAATATTGATGGATGCTCAATCAAGAAGAACACGTGCAAGGTCAAATCCTTTCCTTCATAGTATGAAAAGGTAATACAATGAATGCGTCGCGAGTATTAGTATATGGTTTGCCTTGTGGTCGAAAAAGTGATGATGACGTAATACACACGCCCAAAAGACTTTTCATCAAAAGCAGCAACCCTTTTGCATTCTCCCGGTAAACCAGATTATAATTATTTTATTCCAAAAAAGAAAAGATAAAAGGAAAGCTTCTTGTAATTTTAAAAATCAATTTACATATTTTAAAAACGAAAAATTTAAACAAAGAAAAGCTAAAAGAGGTCCAAGGGAGAGTGACGATGGATAGGGGTGATTGGTTCCAACTTTCAAGGTGGCCAGTTCCCATCTTAAAACTGAATTTAACTGGATTGATTAACTAGTTTGTGAAATACCAATGATTTTATTCATGTTTATTTTATTCTTATAACTAGGAAATTCCCCATAATAAAAGAAGAAGATAATTTACTAGTTAGAGTTTGTGTTACAATAAAAAATAATTAAAATTAAAAATTTGATCAATCCGTCGGTTCGGCTCTTCAAGTGGAACTAAGAACCACACTGGTTATTCTTGATTCCAAATTTTTGAAATCGGAAATCATTCGGAATTAGCTAGATTAGTACATTCCAGTTCCAAATTAGAACAAGACTGATCCACATGCCTAATGATGGATTCTAACAAACCGAAATACTCAAAGCGGTGTGCACATCGGCCAAGTCAAATTAATGCAAACGAGATTCGGAATCACTCCATGCTTTCGCCACCAAGTTAGACAGAACTTTCGGTTTGGTCGATTTCGATATGGGCAATTGCCGGGGGCGGTTCCTTCGGGGTCACCTACTGGTAGGGAAGGTTCCGTTTTTGTTTATTCTTTATAAACTATCTATCATTATCATTTGACAAAGTAAACCTTGACTTCCATTGAAAGCCACTAAAATGATCATTTTTCCTCTCCCGCTGGATTCCAATCGAAAGCAGACTCATTCACATGGCGGAGAACTAACAGAAACTGCGTTTTAAATTCCAATTTAGAGGACAACCCTAATCGAAGTTCATTCCTACTCTTGCAATCCGGCTTGGCAAGGTCGAAACCTTCGATTAGAATATTGAGAAATCTTTCTGTCCAAGCCTGGCGAACCGGTCTCCCAGCGTCATCGATGAACACTAATAATTGGGTAGTTAGAATGATGATTGGGGGTTGATATCCGATAATGACCAGAGATTGCCCCGCTTTGGTGCTTGAAACGGGAATATCAAAAGATGGTTAATGCCGCGATGGTGACATACTACCTTAGCCCCATTTCGTTTTTGGCAGGACCTAGGACTTTTTTTACAGCGACCGACATGTCTATGAGCATATAGTAGGCTCGGTTAGCCTAATTTTTTTTTTATTTTTTTAATATTTTTGGATCGAGATCGATGGGTTGAGAGCCATTAGGAGAGCAAATTAGGGTGTCCCACGAGCCAAGTAGGTGAGAGATGGGGTCGTTCTTATTGTTTATTCAGAGTGGGTGTACTGAAGTTTTTGCTTGCGCAGCCTGATGATGAGGGATGGATGCAAAGCCAAAATCACGATTTTCGTCGGCCAGATGGTTAGAGATTAGTTTTGGAAACTTCCATATGGGATGCAAGGCTTGTCGTGGTAATGATATTTTTTGTTAACCTAATTGTTATTATTTTATTATTTTATATATGTATGGCCAACTTGCGGACCCATGGATTCAACCTATAAGACAATTTCATTATTATTCAAAAGGGATGCTGCCAAACGTGTTTGATTATGGCGGACTAATCATCATTATATCCTTATTCCCCTCCCTTCGAATTTTTTTTTTTTAATTTGGTTTCTCAGTTGAACCGAGCGGCCCTCTTTTTGTTTATATTAATGGCATCAATTTTTTCTTTTGAATTCGTAAGAAAGCTTTTACTTTACCACAGTATTTAAAAGTTCTTGAAAGACCATGGCATTTCTGTTTCCCTCTTAAATCAGTTTAAGAATACCTGCGGATCCGACCGGGTTAAAATGAAAAAAAAATAAAAATTGAACCGAACCAGAAACCCGAAAATAGTAATATGATCCTATCAGAGTAAATATTGGGTTTAACTTTTGTTTTTTTGGCTTTGCTTTCTTCTGCCTCGAGGATATGTTTGATAACTCGATTAGGTACCAAAGTTTTACGAAACTTTGCTTGTTCGAAGGAAGACAGATTTTGCGTTGAATTGACAAAAGCGGTGTCGACTATATGCGTACGAGTTGTGAGCTCACGTGTACTCCTTTTCCCCATTTTTTTCATGGGAGAATTTCAAGGTCCAAATCTCACATCAAGACGTCATATAAAGCTCATGTTGTCCATAACTTTGGCTATATAGTTTCACCAAGTCGCCCCATGAAAAAATTTCTTATATGATCTGGGTGAATGTGAGCTCAATGCATCTAAGCCTTTAATTTCACTGAGCCTCACGTGAGACTCACATGATGTAAGAAAGGAGATACGTCGGATTCACATGCTCTGTAGCACTCTTGAATATCTTGCCTTTTTTCGTGACGTTGCGGGTTCGGTTCCGTGACCGCACTTCGACAATTTAGGGAGGGGGGAAAATAGCATGAATGACAGACGGTTGCATAGCCTGAGAAATGAAACCGCTGCAACGTTCAAACGCTTCTACCCGACTGAAGACGGAAGTTCGTAGACAATTCTCATGCGGATCGACTCGCGCAATCGAATCCTCGTCACATGAATCGCGTAAAGGCAATCGCGAGTGCTCTTTTTTCCTGCTGATAAATGGGCAACGCTCCTAAGAAATCCAGTACCTAAAGCTCGTCCGCAAGAAGGCAAGCGTGCCTGGCGATTTGCATTCGTATTTCACGTGACCTTTGTGTTTCCATTGAGCTTGTATCCCCTTGGAAGGAAAGTGCAGGCAAAAGGGAAATAATTCTCGAAAAAAGACCTAAATTTATTATACGAATGCCAATCTAGTAATGTAATTCTTCCTATTAATATTGACCAGAAATTGCTAATGTTAACATTAGTCATTTTATATGGCACGATTGATGTCGATATGGACAATTCTTATGATTTAGAAAAAAAAAAAATACTGAATTTTTTTTTTAATTTTATATTTTAAAAGAAATTTAAGAAAAAATTTCATATCTGTGTTGATCGTGTCACATAGGATAACTAGCATGTCTAGTGGTGATTTATGACTAAAATTGGCTGAAACAACTATATTGAAAAACCTTTACCAAAAAAAAAAAAAAGAACTATATTGAAAAAATGTTATAAGGTTTTGAATTAAATTGATTAAATTTAAAAGTTTAAAATTAGATTAAACATCCAAATTTATAATTTCTTTTTGGCAATGAGTGCGCAAACATCCAAGAATGGTGAGAATCTAGCAAGACGAAACTAACCAGAACGTTTCATGAGCGAAAAAACCAAGGACGTTGGTTACGTTCCTTGGATTCCCGTCTTTATTATTGTACAGATGCAAGGGTTTTTGTAGTGTGCGTACCATGTGATGCTCATTGGTATTTATTTATTTATATTTTTCCTCTTTTATTGTCCTTTTATAAAAGGTAATAAGTAGGTGTAGCGATCAAAGTTACGAATGGGAATAAAAAACCCAGTCCCATCGATAGCGATTAATGTCAAGTTTCCAATTATGAACTTTTACCGAAGAGGGAGGAAGATTCAAACAAAATCTCAAAAAAGCTAACCATCACTAGCACGTCACAGCTCCACCCCCACCCCCAACTTGGAAGCAAACTTATAACCAATATGGGCAAATTAAAAATAAAAATTATCAAAATTAAATGTTTTTTAATAAATAAATTAATTAATTAATTAATTAATTAATCTTCCACCTTAAAATTTCAACTTAACTAATTAAATCACAGCACCGCCACCCCAAAAAAAAAAAACCAAAATGGAAAAAGAAATGCAACCGTTTACTTTTCAAAACGTGGCAATGTCATTTTCCGTAAATAAACCCAACTCCGGCCCTTCTTTACCCGGCCCGAGCTGCTTAAATACGAGGAAGGAGCTTGCCTCAGAACCGCCCCTCGCCGGAGAATAGTTTTCCGGCGAACCCGACCCGACCCGAATTCTCTCTCTCTCTCTCTGCAAATCATCCTTCGTTTCTCTCGTTCCGATCTCGAAATCTCCGGCCTCCGATCGTCCCTGAGATCGGCACCGGAAGGAAGGGAGGGAGAAGAGAGAGGACGGAGAAAAGCTCGAGAGAACGAAGACGGACGGGAGCGCACGAGGAAGAGAGAGAGAGGGAGGGACGGCCGGAATCGGGATGGGGTCGGAGCTGACCTACCGGGGGCACGGCGCGCAGCCGGTGACGGACGCGTACTCGCCGAAGCCCGACAAGCCGTGGCTCCCCGTGGCCCGCGCGATCCGCTACCTGCTCCGGGAGCAGCGCCTCCTCTTCGTCCTCGTCGGCATTGCCATCGCCACCGTCCTCTTCACCGTCTTCCCCGGCGGCCCATCGGCCCGCCCCGGGTACGGATCCGGGCCCTACGACCCGATCCCCGGCGCCCACGTGGCCCGCTACGGTGGCGGCTTCGACCGGTTCGAGAGCGAGCGCGCGTTGTACCAGCAGCGCGCCGGGTTCGGGTCGGTGAGCGGGAAGGTGCCCCTCGGCCTGAAGCGGAAGGGGCTGCGGATCGTGGTGACGGGCGGAGCCGGGTTCGTCGGATCGCACCTGGTGGACCGGCTGATGGCCAGGGGCGACAGCGTCATCGTCGTCGACAACTTCTTCACGGGGCGGAAGGAGAACGTGATGCACCACTTCGGGAACCCCCGGTTCGAGCTGATCCGCCACGACGTCGTGGAGCCGCTCCTCCTGGAGGTCGACCAGATCTACCACCTGGCCTGCCCGGCGTCGCCGGTCCACTACAAGTTCAATCCCGTCAAGACTATCATATCCTTTCCAATCCTAACCTCCCCTTTTCCGACGATTTACCCTTTTCGAAAGTTTGAATTTTGAATTTTGTTATTTGGGGTTGTCGAATTCCTGCATCTCGGGTGAGTTTGGAGTCCTTAATTCCGTGATCTTACAAGACGAACGTGGTCGGGACGCTGAATATGCTCGGGTTGGCGAAGCGGGTCGGGGCGCGATTCCTGCTGACCAGCACGAGCGAGGTGTACGGAGATCCGCTGCAGCACCCTCAGGTCGAGACTTACTGGGGCAATGTCAATCCCATCGGTACTCCCTCTCCCTCTCCTTCTCTCTCTTACATCGGGGTTCTGAGTTCGGCGGCCGTCGAAGCGGCCCATGATTCCAAAGTATTTAGTATTACCATTCCTGCTAATTTTGTCTTTTGGGGCCAATTTACCCACTTGTGCCGATTACGGTTCATCTTTAGCTGATAACGAAAATTTGTCGTAACGAGCTGAATTGAGGGGGGAAGTCATTATGGTCATGAGATTCCTTCTCTCTGTCCTAAATGGAAAAAAGGGTTCATTACAAGTTCAATTCTTTTTCGTCTGTCTGAACTCTGAATCATTAGCTGTCATTAGGTTCTTAGCTTTCGAGTCGATGGATCTGGTTTTCGAAGCTCAACTCTCCATTTGGGATACGAGAAATTTCTTTTTAGTCCTTTGAAGAAGTCCCATCTGGGTCTGTCGAAGTTTAACCTGTAGAACATGGTTATTAGTTAAAGCCTTGAACTTGACACGGAGAGAGAAGGGGAGAGATCTGAGAAGGTGTAGGTGGGCCACCTGTGGTCCGAGAGCCGGACGGCCGAGATTAAATCAGGGGGTCAGAGTTGGGCAGGCAGGTGGGGCCAGATGGGGAGAGATCTGACAGAAGTTTGTTTTTGGTTGTTGGGGCGAGACAGGTGTCCGAAGCTGCTACGACGAGGGAAAGCGGACTGCCGAGACGTTGACCATGGACTACCACCGAGGAGCCAGTGTCGAGGTAAAACGATTAAAAAAAAAAATTTATTCTCCTTCGGTCACTGTAGAAAGAAAAATAAAAAAACCATGAGAAAATGGGTCCACCCCAGATGTTGATTTTTTGTAAAATTCAGTATAATTTTATGGAATTGAGGGAAGAGGGGTCCAAATCCAATGCATATCTATGTGTGTCTGTGTATAGGTGAGAATTGCCAGGATCTTCAACACGTACGGCCCTCGCATGTGCATTGATGACGGTCGTGTCGTCAGTAACTTCGTTGCTCAGGTACTCCCTTCTTTTTCCTCCTTTCCCCCACTTTTCCTTTTTGGTTTATTTAACGCGCTGGACAAGTAGAATGAAAAAGCTTCCAATTGGGTTCGTGCGAACGCGTATTTGTTCGGTAAAAGTTGGAGCTTTTTGGGGATCGGCCTTGTTTTTTGGGTTGGAAGCATCGACGTCGCGCTTGGGAAAGAGAGAGAGAGAGAGAGTTTGATGCTGATGGGTGTGTGTATTTTGAGCGGAATATGCGTGGAAAATCATGATTTGCGGCAATGATGCAGGCATTGAGGAAGGAACCGATGACCGTCTATGGGGACGGGAAGCAGACAAGGAGCTTCCAATACGTTTCTGACTTGGTAAGCACGGGTCATTCTCAGTTTAATTTAATCTCATCGATCAACTTGGAATTTTTCTGTGCTCGTGTCGGTCAACAAACTCGACCCTCTTTACTTTTCCAGATCTCAAAAGGCACTTTCTTTTACTTCTTTCTTTCTTCTTTTCTCTTTTATTTGAATTTTCAAATCTGGTTTGCTGATGAAAGGTAACTGAGAGGGACATTCGGACCGAAAAATAAAAACTGAGACATGCTTGTCCTTTTTTCCTCACGTGTTTGCCCCATGTAAAAGCCACGACAAGTAGCGTGCAAGCACATGGTATGTGATTGAATATGTCCAGAATGCGCTATAATTGAGTGTACCCATTAACAAAAACCGTGAAACCGCAGCAGGATGTAAAGTCATTTTCTTTTTACCATGGAGAATCTGCAAATTTCTTGCATTTTTGTTTCCTTGACCTCGGGCAGTACCTTTTATACTTCATTTTCTGCTTGACTTGGTCTGTGGCACGGAACCTACATGTGACTTGGTTCACTGCTATGGTTCTATTTGGGCCACTTTTAGTTTTATAAGGACAACTTTGGACCACATATATTGATTGCTGATCAGATATGGTTAGGTCGTTTCGGCGTCCCGTGGTTACCTAACATTTAGTCGAATGGGTGCTTTCGGCATGCGGTGCCAACCGTACGTTCATAAATGAGGGTGGGGATCTTTGTATTTCTTTCAGCATTTTTGACATTCTGAGAAACAAAATTTCTCTGTGCGTTGTCTGTTATCTGAAGTTATCTTCATGCTATCAACTGCCTCTGGCATTGGCAGAACAGACACTGCGCTACTCTTGAAAAACTCGATCAATAAACTAAGTTACAATTCCAAAATGGGCAAAAGATGATGTTTGCTGATGGAAAATTAGTTAGGTGATATGTGGATTTGTTTGCATTGGCATTGCATCTTGATTGCTACTGTATAAAACACGAGCGTACCTTATTTATCTACTAACTTAGCAGTAATCTCTCGTTCTACAATGTGCTGTATGTGACAATAGGTTGAGGGTCTGATGCGTCTGATGGAAGGCGAGCATGTGGGACCTTTCAATCTCGGCAATCCTGGTGAATTCACCATGCTTGAACTTGCTGAGGTAAAGTGTGAACAATTCTCCTACAACATCCTTAAGGCAATGTTTTCACTACTTATCTGCCCGCGATGTTACATCAGCTGCATATGAGATTGTAGAAAATCAAATAAGATTTGCTGGTTCTCGAAATGGAACATGACATGATAGTTTTGTCATTCATACGCTGGCAGGTGGTGAAGGAGACAATCGATCCGAATGCAAAGATCGAGTTCAAGCCAAACACAGAAGACGACCCACACAAGAGGAAGCCCGATATCACAAAGGCCAAGGAGTTGCTTGGTTGGGAGCCTAAGGTTGCGCTCCGCAAGGGTCTGCCTCTTATGGTATCGGACTTCAGGCAGCGCGTCTTCGGAGACCACAAGGAAGGAGTCGCATCTGGCAGTTCGTCTTCTTAGGTCGGAGCACATTATACAGTGAAATGAGATGGTAGGGGAAGGATTGAGAGAAATCGCGTGGGACGACACGCTGGAACTTCCCCTGGACCTAGAAATCTTCAGTACCGGCACAGACGGTAGAGAAGCACAAGAGTCTTTTACGTTCTCTATGGAACTAGCTTTTTAGATGCATAATCTCGATTCAATATATTTACCTCCTTTGTAATTTTCATGTCATTATCAACCGTGGACTAATAGAGATGAAGTTTCTAAATTCTTTTCTTTGTTTTCCCCTCTTTGGCCCTTCCCTTGCGCATCTGAGGAACACCATGAGACAGCTAGTCCTGTATTTCTCTTCAGCTTCAGCAATATATGACCGAGTTTCCTGTTACTTCTCCATCTTAAATTCTTTCCATTTTGCAATGACCCGAAATAGAATACATTGTTGTCATGCACTTTACAATCTTCTAAGCAGGAAACCTGTTATTGCAAACTTGTAACCGAATTCCCGCAAAGTTTCAAATGTTAGGAACTCGACTTGAATGACTAGGAAGCCAGAAGTAACTTCTGGTCCCAAAATGAATCGGAAAAGAAAACTTTTTGCCTGCAACTAATAGATTCGGCCGGATACTGCGAATCCTGCCGTTGATGTGCCTCACTCGACTAAAAGGTTCATGCGACCATCTAAGAGGATGGTCCCATGTTTGGACCTTACTCGTGCAATTATTAGTCTGTTGACGTTAGGATTCTCGGGCCAATGGACCCTCAACGGCCAAGGGATCAAGTTTCAAGTGAACTGCCATAGCCAAGCCTTGTAAGAAAAAGTGAAGTTTCGAGTGAATCTCCCCACTATTTGCACCAACTTTGTCCAACTTGGGATGCATGAACAAGCCCGCCGGACCAAATCCAATGACATCAGAACCTCCAATGGAAACACTGAACGATGCTGACTACACAACTAAAAAACAAACTAACAAACTAGGATGTGTTTGATAAGCATCATATTTTCAAAATAATTTTTATTCAGAAATAATTTTTTCTGATTCTGTTTCTAGATATTCAAAGGTATTTGATAACAGCACAAATTTTATATTTCCGAAATAAAAACACATTTTATACTACCTCAAATTTTTTTAAGACTTAAAATTTAAAAAAAAATTATGACATTTTTATCTTTTATCTTTTTTCCTTTTCTCCCTTTAGCGATCATCAGCCGCAAGGTTGACCCTCACCAATGACTGGCCGATAACTAGCAAGGCTCAATCTCACCAGACCTCTGGCAAGAAGGAGAGGAAGAGAAAAAGAAAGAACAGAGGGAAAAAAAACAATTTGAACTTGATTTTAAAATTGTTCTCAAAAATAAATTTTTTTTTTAATTTCTTGATTCTATTTCTAAATCTTTCCCCAGAAATTTTATTCCAGAGAACAAAATAATGAAATCAGGTCTTGTTTGTCGCATTGTTTGACATGTTATCAAACAAGGCCCAAGAGTGAAGCTAAGATTACGGAACCATGAACGCAGCCAGAGGAGCTTAAAACAAACAAAGGCACAATATCGAAAATGAGATGATTGATGGTTTAGAGCGATAAGCATTTCATTGTACATCAGAAAGTCAGAGACTACCAACCTCGTCGCAAGAATTACACCGATGAAAACACTCTCTCCAACACATTAAAAGCACTACTTCAAGGTAATAAAAGTTCAAAAACTACTATCACAGCCGCTGCAGTGCCGGGAGATCAAGAAATATCTGCTAAACCTCATTTTGGATTCCTCAGAACAATGATAACAGAGTCTCCTCGCAGGAACATTTTGCTGATGAACCTATCTTTGTTGACAGGCATGGCTTTCTTCTTACCTTTGCCTGTCTTTGGCACCTGAAATTGATGAACAATAAATGAGTAAATTTAACAGCTTGAAAAGGATAAAACAGATAATAAATTAATTGACAGGGAAAGACAACCTCAGTCCACATCTCCCTAACATTTTCAAGAACCATGTTGCAGTGCCGATCAAAAGCTCTCACGCGACCCAGGAGCTTCTTATTGTTCCGGCAATTTATGAGCACCTGAAAAGACAATGAATCATCAAAAACTTACTCAAAGCCACATCGGTGCTGCGGGCATCAGATTGATGAATTTTAACTCATTCACTCCAAGAATTTTGTTTGTCGTACAATTAATAGATTGATGAACCCAAACAGATCTTCAAGGTGCTTCCCAGATCAATAACACCAGGATTTACGCGCACTATATTACCTAGTAATCGGAAACTATCATGATTCTGAAGGACAGTCCTACTTAATCCATGTGCAACTACCACTTACCTTGGCGTACTTCTTGCTGAAAAAAGATAAAAGAAAACTGTGTTCCAGTCTCACAAGATTAGGTTCTCTACAATCCTAGTTGACTCACAAAAGATTCTCCATTAAAATGTTTAGCTATGTTTACTGATCAGTACTCTATCATGATTCCAAAGTACAGTCCTCTTACTTAATCCATGTGCAACTACCACTTACCTTAGCGTCCTTCTTGCTGAAAGAAAAAAAAATGAAATTGTATTTCAGCCTCACAAGATTAGGTTCTCTACCATCCTAGTTGCTGTACAAAAGATTCTCCAATAAAATGTTTAGCTATGTTTACTTATCAGTACTCCTTACTATTTGGTAAAAAATATCAAGTCTATGAAAACATCACATGTCGATGAAGTACTGACGTGAGGCCACTAAGATATCGTACCTGTGTATTGTTCTTGACACTCATCATCAGCACTGACAGTGGGCCTGTGTTAAATTCCTCTTCCTCATTCTTGGTAGCCTGTACCAGAAGGTATAGATAAGATCTCAGTCATTATGAAATTATATTCATAATAACAAGTACACCCAAAAGTCAAATCAAACACATTTAAAACAACAAATGTAAATACTGAGATGAAACAGTTTTAAGTTTTCCCCTCACAGTGTGCTCAACACCAAATCATCATATCATAACCAAATTCTAGTAACAGCAACAAGTTTTAAAACTCTGTCAGGCTGACGTCCACACATTCCTTTAAACATTCAGAAGAAGGGGAGATTATGAACTTATGTTTTCTTGCAGATCTCCAGTTATATCCATTAAATGGAATTATAATGCACGTACAAATTATCTCACTGGAAAACAGCATGAAGATAAAGCTCATGATTTCCAACAAGTATTCAATCTGACAAATGTGCAGTTCACAGTACACATGAATCCTGTCACGACTCATTATTTACTATTGACGTAGATCGCAAAATCGCCTCATAAACAATTTCAGTGCAGAAGCATTTTACAGTAATCAGAAAATCCTCAAAGGATAGCAGAACAGACAAGTTGAATCAAAAAGCATGAGATAACAGAGATTTGTAAGATTGCTTACAGTGGGATCTTCCTCCATTGCTCTACTGCAAGAGCAGAAAGCAGGAAAAACAATGTGTCAACAACCATCCTTGATTACTACTACAAAATTCACGAGGTAGAAAAAATTTGATAACAAATAGATCACTACCCTTTCACAAAAATGCAAAAGATGACAGAGAGGAACATCTATAGTTGACAAAAAATAAGAAACAAGTGAAGGAACCCTAAATCCTAATAAAAGGGGGACTTCATTGAGATCATACTACTACAAGAAAATGCTACTGCTTTAAAAGGAAATTGAGCAAATAGCAGTTGTCATATGGGTGTGAATGAAGATCCACTGGAACCAGGAACCGCCAAACCGGCTGGTTCTAGGCGATTGCCAAGGGTGGCAGTCTGATTCCTATTCCAATTTATGGAACTATTTTGATCTGGTTCCCAGTTCCCCTGGGAGAAAGAAAGAGGGGGGGGGGGTCACCAATTTATTTCTTTTACTTTTATTTTATTTCTTAAAGAACACTTTACTAAATAAACCCTAATCCCTTCTCTGCCTCCTCTTTCCCTCTCGCATCTTGCCTCTCAACTCATGCCTCTTTCCCTCTCTTTCGTCTCAACTCTCAGTCCCTCTCGGCTCTCGCTCAGCTCTCCGACGACGCCACCTTCTCTCAAGCTCAATGCCTCCCTCCCGTGGTCTCATCTCGAGACTGACTCTCCACCCCTTCTTTATCAACGAAGCGGCAGTTGCGTGCTCTGATTAAGTCCATCCACTATCTAAGGTCTGGAGACTCAAACAGATGTACAACCCTCAAACCGATGTATTTTCCCCTTCTTTTCTTGTCAATCTTAAGTTTGCATTTCTGGCATCTTTTCCTTAATTTTTGGCTTATGCGTGATGGAGGAACTGAAATGAGGCAAACTCATTTGGCGTGAAGCTAAAAATGGTCAAAGTTCTTTGCCTCCAAAATTGGTCATTTTAATCACAGAAACTAAAACGATCACCACCAGGCATACTCTCCTGCAGTGTTCTTCCTCACTGGTTCCATTTACCCACTAGGGAACCGGACCAGTCTGATTCCAGGTCGTGATGGCCTAGTTCCAGGTTCCTAGGTGGAACTGAACTGGACCGGGAACCAATCACCACTAGTTCATCAATAGGCAGATACCCCCAAATTAGGAATTACAAACAACTAATGAGTGCAACACCCCCAAATCCCTCCCCCATCCCACACAAAAAAAGGAGGAAGAAGCACAAAATCAACCCATCCGTTTAAATTAATGAGTTGTTGACAGTTATTGACACAACCTGTCTATGACCCATTTGAATATAATTAGTTAAAAGACTTGTATTTCCATATTATTCATGATTGAGATTTTAATTAACTTAACGAGTGTGCAATCTATATTTGTTATAAATGTATTGAAAATTTTCAGGTCGTATTGATGTTTCACCGGTAAGCACACTAATCATTGTTAGGTTTGGTGACCTGTTCTAGTATACCCTTACATAGAATGTTACACAAACACAGCTGGCAAACATGAATTTCCACCCCTAGGAAGAAGATCGGAATCATGACAGCTGACAAATAGGGCAAGTGCCCTCAAAAGAGGAAATCAGCAATATAATTCATTACTGCACATGAAGAACTTTTTAATGCCACCGACAGAGAACTTCACAGGAGAAATGAGATGGCTGACTGGGAATAAAAACTGACACAGGGTGGAATGAATTATGCAGGAAAAATATCTTTGAAGTCTTAGTATCCATCTTATTCAACGATATAGGGGACTGGACTGGTTTACTAACGAAATGGACTAATTGATCTGTACCAGGTCAAAAGGAGGTAGGTGCACCCACGTGTATATGTGCTTGCCCAAAACACAAAGTGTCAAGGGATGATGACATTGCAGATTTGACAACAAAGAGAAAAATGAATCCATAGCCTTGAACTTTCAGATTAAGCTTTTGTGGATGGATCCACAAACGAAACTCCGGTTCATGACAAACAAGCAGGAGTCCCTTACTCCACCCTCTATTTTTCAATCTATGCACATTAGCTCGTCCATATCTCAGCAGGTGACAAGAACTTGGTAAGCAAAGTAAACCTATGATAACCACTAAACAGACAAAATCAAGTTCTAGAAGACTACTGGACCTCGACACCAATGATGCACGTATTTGAATGGAGTCACTTTTCACCTATAATTTCATCCTGATAGTGTTCTCCCTTGCACAGACATACTCTCACTCCCAAAGCATATATTCCCAAAACACATCTCACAATTTCCTTTACTAAGCCCCTCCAGTCAGCAAATCGGCAAACACAGGCGCCATCAGCGGCTACCACAACATTGCTACTCAGTCAAGGCTCTTGAGCAAGCGAGAATTTCAAAATAAAGACTCAAAAGTTTACAAAACGCAGTAAACTATCCGGGAAGAAAGAACACGCAGCGCCGGCAAATAATTCAATTTAGTCACAGCTCTACGTTCTCAAAAACACAAGCTCCCTGAGCGACAGAAACCATTCGCCGACTGACCGTGCCCTCTCTAAACCCTCAACCGCAAGCGCACTAGGGTTTCAGGCGACAAAACGGCTGCGAACGAAAACAATCGAAGATCGCGAAACCGAGACGGAGGAAAAAAGCAGCAGGAAGGTGGACGTACCTCATGTTGGCTCAGGAAAACAGAGCGCACCTGCAGAGGAGAGGAGAGCGGGAGTTAGGGTTTTTCGACGGCACGAAAGACTCAACGAAGCTAAAACAAAAGAAAAAAAAATCAGATCTTTCGAAACCCAATGGCAAGGCCAAGGTACGTACAGACAGAGAAAGAGAGAAAGAGAGAAAGAGAGAAAGAGAGAGAGAGAGAGAGATCACCGCCGCGGCTAGGGTTTTGCGCAGAGGTTCTTGGGGGAGCTTTCGATCTCCGACGAGGCGGTGGAGAGGAGAGGCTACTGCAGCAGAAGAAGAGCTAGTGCGAAAAGCCCAGGCGAAGAAGAAAATTGAAATCGGAGGGTTTTAGATGCTGTGCACGTGTACAGTGGATGGAGGTAGGCAGTGATGGAATCCGACGGCGGACAACTGCTCCTACCTTGGAGGGCGAAGCAGCTAATTGGGCCCGATTTGGGACGGGTTTGGGCCTTTCGAGCCCGACCCGAAGCAAACGCTCTGAAGAATTGAATTTCAACCATAAGCTTATGGCATAAACATTTTATACTATTTAGATCGTAAGAACCTAAGTAATGACTGATGAGTAAATTGTGACTAAGCGTGCATGACCGGTTGAATTTTGCTAAAAAATGATACGATACATGTCCTACCACCACCTTCATTTAACAATTGCCGACTCTATTTAAAGGATCTAAGAAAATTAGAAGTTGTGTAAATTCGAACGAAAATTTGGGAGAATTCCAAAATTTTTGCCTAGAGAAAAGAAAGGGAAGTTTAGAATTTATGTTATTTCGACTGATGCTAAGAAAGATAGCTAGATAACTTTTTTCTAAAGGGTACTTGAGGTGGATTAACAAGATAGGAATTAAAAGTTATGGCCCTTTTTTTTATAATGAGGACCACACTTTTAGTCACAAACCCGATATGTTAACATTTGTGTTCATCTTGCTCCTCCAATTAACGGGGCCACATAAGGGATCAAATCCATTTCCTTCACGGGAAAAGTTTCCGTTTTCCGTTGAATGATCTAATCCTGGACCTAGGCAAAGAGTCGGTGCGGCTTCTGGTTCGGGCTTTAACGTGTAAACAAAAGCTCTTATAGCTCAATTAGGTGGGAGTTTGGCGTGCATGTTTGAGGTTGACCGATCCAGTTAACCCGCTCATCGGTTCTTTGACCGCTCCGGTTAGCAACCAAAAAAACCGGACATTATAGTCCAAATAAGCTATCCCACGTTTTATCCACCCCAATTTGGTCTAAAAGTGCACCGCCAAATGCCAGATGAAAATGATCTGAAGGATTCTTCAAAAGCGATCGACCTGGATGTTCGCCTGGATGTTCGCAGTTACGGTTCGGTTCTCTCGAGAACTAGGAATCAGCAGTTCTTAAAAGAGTGAAACCGAACCGAGTCACCTTAAAATTTAGAATCAGATCGGTTCTCACTGGTTCGATTTTCCGATTCTACCGCAAAACTAAACTACATCTTACTAAAACTCTTCTTGTAAGGAAATGTCACATGGGTCAAACTTTGGAAATTATGTGTAAACTCAATCAGTTACGAAGAATTCATGCTACTTCACCGATGACCCGATAGAAAGCTTTCCAAGTTTTCATCAAGATCATACAACCTCAATTATTCGTTAACATCACCAACGAAAGTTGAGTCGCATCTGGAGAAGCCGGATCGGGTTTCGCACGAAAAACATTTCTGTGAACATCTTTGCAAGTCTCTCTGTCCGAGCACCGGAGTTTCGGACCAAGATCACATGGCGGAGTGCTGGAACGAGCGCCGTCCCTTCAATCCGCACAAGTAACTCCTGTTCCGCTGCCTCTGCTTGCCATTCATCATCACAGCTGCTGCCGGCGAGGATGTCACGAATCTCTCGATGAAGCCGTTGTTGCTCGATGGAAGGACGGGCTTTGCAGGGAAGGAATCCATGTCGGTGTCCGTGTTGCAGCGCCTGTCGAGCCAGGCGATGATGTCGGAGAAGACGATGTCGATGTTGTCATCGGGCTCGCCGGAGGTGAGGCCGTGCCACATGCCCGGGTAGAGCCGGATGGTCTTGTCCCTGCTGCTGGCCTGCTCGTACAAGGCCTTGCTCACTTCCGGGTCCGTCACCACGTCCGCTTCCCCATGCAGCACGAAGAACGGCAGAGTCACCTGCATCGCAAAGAGTCAATCACCAACCCAAATCAAAGCTCGAGCAGCAACAGAGAAGGCAGTTGTGCGCACTCAACATCGCTATTTCAAGCCGATATACCGCGACATATTTCGTGAGGTTCTCTGAAACCGCAACCTGCGAAAACTTGGGTCTTATTGACATAACGAGAGGTGGACATGTCTACCGTTCGGAGTGCATCTTGTTTTCAAAATCTTGATTAACATCAGAACGAGTCTGAAAATGTCCTGCTTACAAATTAGACACGAACGTATCGAGGTTTCATTCTACATTTCGAAGCCAGAAGTCAATCTATCTAATCAAATGTTGGCTAGCGCCTCCTGGAAATGAATGCGCAGAATGTCCAAATTCAGCGGAAATGATTCTAAACTTCTGTTTATCTGTTATGGATGACTTAGAAAGAGAGACATACTAAGTATGATGAGACTGCAGCGAAATTGAAAATGTTAGATGTTACCTCATGTAAGGTGTCTTCAAGTCTCATGCTGGCTCTGAGCATCTCCAATGCTGTTTTCAGCCGTGGCTTGTCTTGATATATCAACTTGTTGCTTCTCACCTGCGATCGTCATTGGAATCACAAGCATATGTCACTGCCGATCCGCTCGACCGAACCAAAAAAAAAAAAAAAAAAAAATCAGTGAGCAGGAGTGGAAGTAGGCAATGGTATCGACCTGTTCTCGCTTGATAGGGTCCTTGAAGGCGGAATCGATGACATCCTTTGTTGGGACTATCTTCCATTTCGGGATTATCTCTTCCACCCTCGTGAGCAGGTTCACTACCACTGGGTGCGGCTTCACCTTCTCTGATATCTGCACATTTTAATGTCGCCGAAACAAGAGAGGCGTCACCATGTCAGATTGGCCGAATCAATGAGAAACCCGATACTTGCATGATTGGATTCAAGTTATAATGGTCATCCACGCGAGCACTTGTCGTTACCTTGCACATAGGTGCCACAAGAAGGGCGCCGGTCCAAAAGGCGGGGTCTTTCTTGTGTAGAAGCAGCGCGACGGCTCCTCCCATGGACTCTCCATACAGGAACCTGCTCTTGCCTCTGTACTCATCTTGAGCTGAAACAACGTCACAGATTTGGCCAAAGTTGAGGAGGACGCATTGCGTTAGGCCTCATTCAAACAGAACCGAGTGGTAAGCGATTGTGCCTTTACCGCAAACGGACTTGAAGAAATCGTCGCAGTCATTGACTATGTTCTCAAACTTCTTGATGTAACATCGGGCTCCCATGGAACGGCCATGACCCTCATAGTCGATCCCGAACACCCCGTATCCTGCTCTGGCCAATCTCGTTCCGCATTCTATCAATCATTTAACCAAAACCACGCAGAATGGATTGAGCTCCAGAACAGCATCTCTATTTCAGATCACTTGCAGTGTACATTACAATCCACATATCTCCAAACAGAAACGAAAGAGAAAACCACCTATTTAATTAACATCTGCAGTATGCTTTCTTATGCAATTGAATGGCCAAGATATGAGTTTCCTCTGATTAAGTAGTCAACAAATTTCGTTGCACTGTATTTAACATTGAATGGAATTAGACCAGCCCAGTTCAGCTACATGAATAGCTTAATACAGAAGATCAGTTAACCAGGGAGTGCTTGATCTGTCCACCCGCACCATCCGTATTAGTCTATACTTACATTTCCATCTCAAAACTCAAGGGGGAACTTTCTTATGCAATTGAATGGCCAAAATATGAGTTTCCTCTGATTTAAGTAGTCGACCAATTTCGTTGCACTGTATTTAAAATTGAACTGAATTAGACCAGCCCAGTTCAGCTACATGAATAGCTTAATACAGAAGATCAGTTGAACAGGGAGTGCTCAATTTGTCCACCCGCACCGTCCCAATTAGTCTGTACTTACATTTCCATCTCAAAAGTCAAGGGGGAACTTCTATAACCAGTCGGCTCGTGAATATGATCATCTTCAAGCGACGTTGGACAGAATAAAAAGTCCCAGTTAGGTTCGGATCGCTAAGGCCAATTGGGTTCGTCTAAATTATGAGGTAGAGTACAACAAAAAAAGCTCTGAATTGGATGAGGCTGATGATGAACAAAGTGACAGAATGATGGCAGGAAAAAGTATATAGTCCATTCAATAATGGGATGAGAAAGAACAGGACAACCAGCGCCCATGCCCATGCCCATGCCCGGGAGAAAGGCAGAGCAGGACCAGAAAAAGGATGAGGAATATAAGATGAGGGCACCAATCATAGACCCTTCTCGTTTTCAACCTCAAAAGCCCCACCAAACATGCCACGGAGGAAGATAACATATCCTATCACATCTGTTCGGTTTTGGTGAAGGAGATGTCTGAGGAGATGAACCTAGAAAGGCAGTTTTGAATGCTACAACAGTGGACATCAATCGAGACACACGGCGACCGAGGTACATTCGAGAGACTATTCTTCTAGTGGCCCAAGCCATACCCAGCATGACGCAAGGGACTTGAATGAACCGTAAAAAGTAGGAAAATGAGTTGATTCCAATAATTGAACCGGATAAAAACGACATATCGACGGGCTTATCGAATAATCAATGGTAACTCAACCTAAACGTGCACACGCTGATCTTGACTTTTCAATCAGACCTTTCTTTTTGAAGAAATCTAAGAGGCCGATGAGCAATGTGGGTGAACAAACATCGTACGACGGATGGCCAAACCGAAAATTGTGGTCGTGGATGATTAAGGGAGTTGGCCGACAGTCAACAAACCATCCTTTTCTCCAGGAGGAGAAAGGGGGAGTGGTTGGTTCTCCCCTCCCTCTTGACTATGACTAAAGATGGACCCAATTAAGATCGTTGATTCTCGAACCAATTAAGACCAATCGGGTCGCATCGACTATTCTCGAATTTGCTTGAACGTTTTTTTACTGATAGAGCATTCATTATGCATAACAATCCCCTCATAACTGTAATTCTTTCCCATTTAATTACTTAATAATTGTAGAATACTCGTGAACAAAATTCTTTATTTGGGTACGGATTAAGACATTTTCCTTTGACGTGTCAAGGGGTAGGCTGTGGTCTAGTCGAAGCTACAATGGCAGTCCTAGATCATAAAGCAAATCAAACGAAACGAAATGTCTAGATAAGAACAAGACAATTTTATTGCGTTTTCCTTTCCGTGGCCAACGAGGTTATAATTATATGTTGATTCTAGCAGGCTTGCCAGGGCTAGGGCTAGGGCTAGTATCGAAATTACGAAAGGTTACCAAGGCCAGGGTGGTAAACATAGCGACGTGTTCAGACATTCACCGACATCCATCTCCCCTCCGGAGAATCTGTCTCCAGCTAGGACCAAAAGGTCGTGCGCGTAGAACAACCGCACCAGATTTTTTCTAAGGATCAACAGAGATATGCAGACATATGGATCGTCTAAACAAGCTAAATCATCAACAGAGAAAGAAAAAGCTCAAGCAGAGAGAGAAGAGGGAAGAAAGTTTCCGTGAGGAAAAGGGAAGAAAGGTCTTCTGATCAGCGACCATTCACATTAAATTACCTCTCATGAAGCCACTGCACTCCATGCCATAACCTGCAAAGACCATTAAATGACACGCCTTTATTTGATCCACTCCATCGAACCCCACCAACCAAATTTCACAGGCAAGGGCACAAACACAGGGAGAGAGAGAGAGAGAGAGAGAGAGAGAGAGAGAGACCGTGGCAAATGAAAACCAGTGCTTTCGGGGAGGACGAGCATAGCCACCAGCCACAGGTGAAGAGCTGAACCCCTCTGGCGTTCTCTATGTACTCCTGCACGCGCGGGCGCACCACCCCACCACATTTCATCACAAACACGACTCGCATCAGCTCACAAAGTTAGTCCCGAAAATGCCAACGTTGCACCACATGGGACACGGTTAAATGCAAGAAAACAACGAAGAAAGTCGGCGATGAAGCGGGCATATATGTATATTACCTCCTGGTACACAATCTCCTTCATCTTCATGTGCGAGCAAGTAACATAAAGATTATGTCAGTCCAGCGGATCGAGCGGCCGATGTTAAAATGCAGGGGCGACGAGGACCGAGCTGGGAACTCCTCTCAGCAGGGTCTTGGATGAGCGATTTCAGAGGCTGGAAGGAGAGAGATATCAATAAGTGCTTTTTTGCCCAAGAAGGAAAAAGTAAATGGGAACTTCGTGGGGAGGTAAAGCTGGTTAGATAGACGCACGCAGGCAGAGAATCTAGAGAGAGAGAAAGGAGGTGGTGGGTGTGGAGAAATGGGGAGGGTGATGGCGCTTGTCGTACCGGGGGGGAAGATTATATGAGATTTTGGGTTATGGGGGTCGCGACCGAGCGAAGTCTAAAAATCATTATCCCGTCGGGGTCCCGCCATCCTTATCTCACGTATCCCAATATATATGGGCTCTCTCTCTCTATCTGTCTTGACCTCATTTAATTGGGAAAAAGAAAAGAAGAAAGCAATAGCTACCTCGGAATCCTTGCAAAAACTGTTTTATTAAATGAGGTGAGGGTCCGTCATTAAATATTGAAAACGGACCGATAATGAGAACGGACCGATAATGAGAACGCTCAATTCGTTGGTAACAGTAATTTTCATGCCATTTCTATGCAATGGCAAAATGATATTAAGAATATCGAAACTTTTGTACGGTACTTTCATTTTTGTGTTAAAAATTTTTTGAGCGATTATTTTGATATCATGCCGGTAGAAAAATGACTACTTAAATACATCCAACAATAAGGCTCCGTTCGTTTCGCGGAAAATATCATGTTTTCGGAAAACATTTTCCTAGAAATCATTTTCCAGGAAAATGACTCTATTTTCCGGTCTTCGGCCAAAATCTAAAATTTAAGTGGAAAATATTTTCCGCCGTTCGTTAGCTCATTTAATTGTTTAGGAAAAATTATCAAAAATTAAATTTTAATATTTTTAATTGACCACAAAATTTATTTTATTTATTTATATTTTTAAAAATCGAAATTTTTATTATTTATTATTTATTATTCTTTTCCTTCCTCCTTCCTCCTCCTTCTTCCTCCTCCTTCCTCCGCCGTCGCCTCCTTCCTCCTTCTTCCTCCTCCTTCCGCCGCCGCCACCTCCTTCCCGCTTGACGATGGCCGGCCGCCCAAACAACCAAGACCCTGGCCAAATCCGGCGAGCTCGAGGCTCGGCCGATCTCATCCGAGCTCGTCGGATCTGGCAACAGAGCTCGAGCTCGCCTGAATCCGGTGAGCCGCGAGCTCCGCCGCCAGATCCGGCGAGCCGCGAGCTCCGCCGCTAGATCCGGCGAGCTCGAGGCTCGGCTGATCTCACCCGAGCTCACCAGATCTAATGACAAAGCTCGAGCTCGCCTGGATCGGGAGCCCGAGCTCTGCCGCTAGATCTAGCGAGCCGCGAGCTCCGCCGCCGATCCGACGAACTCACGGCTCGCCACCACATGACGAGCGGCCTGGACGGCGGGCTCCCCGCGAGCCTTTCGGCGCCGCCGCGATGCTCCCTCTTGAGCCGGATCCTCTCGAGCGGCTTCGAGCCGCCGGGGAAGCGGAGTGCGGCGGCGGCGGCGGCACCCCGGCCGGAGCAGGCGGGCAGGAGCGGTCGGGGAGGGCGGAGGCTAATCCCGGAGAAGGACGTCGTCGAAGCCATTGCAGTAGGGAGAGCAAGAGAGAGAGAGAGAGAATGAGAACTGAAGGAAGGAAATCGCGCGAGAGCTTGTGCGAGAGGCGAGAGGCCGGGAAAATGATTTCCTTTTTTCAAAAGAGGAAATCATTTTCCAAGATGTCAAGAAGGGATTTTCCGTTGACCGGAAAATGTTTTCCTTGACCGTGATTTTCCGCCCATCTGAACACCAGAAATTTCGGAAAATATTTTTCTGGAAGTTATTTTCCGCGAAACGAACGGAGCCTAAGTTCTGATAATTTGTTCTATATAACTTTGTATATAAATTTTTAATATCGACATGGACTTATTATGAAATAGGAAGTCCGAGACTTCCTTTTTTCTCTTTCTAATGCCAAAATAGACAAATCACGGCTCTTGAAAGCTTAAGCTCACAGGAAGTCACGATTCTTCTCCAATGGGACCAACCCGGTCCAAATCGAAGGTAGAAGCGGTTTTTGCAGCTCCACCTCCACCTTATAAATGCAAGCCATTCCTCCTCCCCCTTTCGACATCACCACCGTCATCTCCTCTTGTTCCCACCGCAGCTCCGCCGCCTTCATCGACGCCTCCTTCGGCCTCCACATCCGCTTCCTCGAGCTCTAGCAGCTCGTTGACTCCCTTGCCTCCGGCTCCTTATTTACTCTCATCGCTTCATCTTTATTACTATCCACCCTCAAAACCTAGTGTTATATTTTCAATTCCGAAAAAAAAGAAATCCCAAAAATGAAGCAGCATACCTCCATTGCAAATTCTTGGCACTAATTTTGCCCCAAATCCTCGATTGTGAGTTAGGCTTTGAAGAAGAGGCTGACTTTGTCATAGATCATGGATCGTGAGGCAAGGTTTTGAAGAAGAGGCTGAATTTGAGGTAATCATGCATCAAAGGACATCGATTTTTTTTTTTTTTTAATGATGTTGACTTGTTATGCTGGTGAGCCACGTTTGTCAAAAAAGAAAAGAAAATAGAATATTGCTAGGTCAGATTTTCAATGTCTCAAATGGATGATGGCACTTAATAATAATTATGATAATTATTATTATTTACCAAAATTGCACTATATGATTATTGAAAAGTTTCGACATTAAAGTGAAAGTCTTATAGAGAGGTTATGGTATTTCTAGTATCCTTTAGTATCCTTTTCCAATGAATGGCAAATAGTGACCTATCAACCACTTGCAAGCAATCCCAATTTGCACATGTACCTTTAACCAAGCAGTAGTCATGGTTAATCAGAACTGGACCTATAAGTAATAGGTGAAAGAGTATTTAAATATTATATTGCTTTTTCATATAATAATTTAAACTTTTAAAACAATTAATAGTGGTTCCATAAAATTTTAAAAAGGAAACTAGCCAACTCCTCCATTCAAGTCCATTGGATAATCTCTCCAAGTGATTTTGATGATAACAAAACTTAATCCAAATATCCACTGAAGTTGTTTAAGTGTGTAAAGGCTCATATTACACCATGCAAAGACTAGATTCTTATTCTAAAAGCATTTGAGCCAAATTTCACTAAGTCTGAAAATTTGCAAAAGGAAGGTTGGGAAACCAAGGGCCTCTTTGGAAACATTTATGTTCCTTCGTTTTTTTGTTCTTTTATTCCCTGGCACAAATAAAAAAAAAGAACAAAAATCTGTTTGATAACGCCAACTTATATTTCTATTTCCTAGGATAGAAAAGTAGCAAGAGAATAGATTTAGAACAAAAACAAGAAAAAAAAAAAGTATCTTCTTGTTCATGGGAACAATTTCTAGAAATAAGCTAATTTTCTTTTTTTATTTTTCTTTTGTTCTTATCTCTTGCCGCAGCCACCGCAGGCCACCTTCGACCACCTGGGGCCACAGTCAACTGCTAGCCGTTGACCGGTGTCGCCATCGCCAGTGACTGCCACCGGCCACCACCGTCCTCCAACTGTTGGTCACCTACACCGCTTGCTGACCGCCGCCGACTGCCAGCGTCAACCATCGCCATCTTCAAATTGCTCACCGCTGTCGCCCGACCACCACCCACAACCCACCGGCCGCCGCCCCTCTCACGGCCACTTGTCCGCCTCCAGCAGCCGATGGGCTGTGGGCGGTGATCGGGTGGTGGCGATAGGCAGTAGGTGAGCGGCGGTCGAAGTTTGGCCGTCCGTGAATAAGAAGCAAAAAAAATACAAAAATTTGTTGATCGTACTAAACCCATTCCTATTATTTTTTATTCCAAGAATAAATATTTGTTGTAGTTACCAAACATCTTATTTTACTCAAAAATTGTTCCCAATAATAAAAATAGAAAAAAAAAACTTTTTTGAAAAGAAATTGTTCCCCAAAACAGAAGTGTTACCCAACCGATCCCAAATTTCACTCGGTTAGTCTATTGAAGATTACTGCATTTTCTCATTTGATTGCTTAATAGGTGCTCCATGGGTGCTTTCATTGCACTATTTTATCAATGATATTAACATTTGCTTTCTATGAAGTTCTTCCTCTTTTCCCCCCTAAATTTCCCCTCCTCTTGTCTTTGATCTTTGCTACTTCATATTATTTATATTTTAACCATTGTGATTCGCCCCAATGGCCACCCTTCCAACATGGAAGGAGGAGGTGAAAAGTTCAAATCTCCACCTTCTCAGGGGGATGGGGTAGGGATGCGTAAGTTTCAAGAGTGGGTTTCGACTCCTATACCCTGCACGAAACAGAGTAAAAGTCTGAGAGTGAGTGTAGAGTAGGGAATAGAATAGGATTGACAAAAAAAAAAATTATTTATATTTTCAATCGTTCTATTTTTCATTGCCATTTATTCTCTTGACTGGAATTAGACAAGAACATCGGTCCTCCTCATTGTGTGATGTCAATTCTTTGACTCATTCTTTAATGGACTTCACTAGAAGCATCAAACCGGAATATGGCGGCACGTAAACTTTCGGCTGTTGGGTGGAAATAACTTATTCGTGTAATAAACATGATGCCTGAAAACCCAACAAAAATCAGCGATTTTCATCAAAGATCCTCGAGTAATTTCACGATCAGTTGTACCAAATCCAATTATATTTGTACTAACAGATCATAGCCCATGCGATGGGGCAAGCAAGGAATATGTTTGTTTCAATGTCATAACTCATTTGACCACAAGAGAAGATTGTAATTGATCGCCGGGTGAAAGTCGATTAAGAAAATCAGTCGACAATGATAATGTTATCTAATAAGAACCGACATGATCAACGGCATAAGATGATGCAGCACATATACCTTTCTTGTTCACCAGGTTCATCCGAATGAACGTCACGCGGGCTAGCTAGTTTTTGCACATTTTCAGCATTTGAGTTTTAGTGTAGAGTGTGTTTGGTATTTTCAATGGGGTCTCAACCTCCAAAGTTCCTTAGGGATATAATAAACCTTTTAGCAACCATTTTGAATGAACTTTCACTCCAAAATTAGTATTGAAAAAGTTAAAGCCCAATATTAGTAGAGACTAGCTTTGAGTTTTCAGTATTTGGTCAAATACTAAAACTCTTTTTTTCTTCCAAAACTATCATCACCAATTTTTCAAAATTCCAATCTCGTCCTTCATTATTATTATTTTTAATTATGAAAAGACCAAACCCTTTGTCGGACTGATGAAGGGCTACGATCACCAATGAGCCAGATCTAGCACCAGTAGCCATCGGTCGAGTCACACGACCCTTGCCAAAGGTCCCCGACATCGGGCGACCTTGATTGATGGCCGTTGACCCCAAATCTAGCTAGCCAATGATTGTAGCCCTTCGCTGGTCCAACAAAAGGTTTGGTCATTTTTCAAAAAAAGAAATAATAATATATAGACTATCAAAGCCCATTACAAAAGTTTTTTTAACAAACACGCATGCAACTTAAAATAATCCATTTGCAAAGATGTTTTAATCAAACACAATTTGTATTTTCCCAAATAATTTTAACTTTCAATATTTGCATTACATTCAAAATCCATTTACAAAGCTATACCAAACGCACCATAGTCCTATCAAAGACGCGGAAAAGAGTCGTCTAGATGGACCTGCCAAAGCGCTTATAAACCAATTCCCCCGTCCAATTAGACAAAAAGTACATCCTGTAAACATTGACATCTACAATCTTGGAATCTAGTATTTCTTTCTGGGCTCCTTATATCAAATTCGCGAGGATACATACATATCCATGAAAATATCATTTATTTCACAGCCAGTGTCCTCGCATCAAGTGATGTAAATCTGACGCGATGTAGTTCGTAGTGTGAATGGTGCAATCGACCATAATTCCAGGCAGTTCCAACTGCCAGCGGACAAGATAATTTATTGCGACCGATGCACTTTTACTCCTGCTCAACGATCCCCGCTAACCTTTCTTCATTCCATGGTTCCCCTTCCTCCGTACATTGGCTAAAGCCCCGAGTTAACAGGAGAGCACATCATTTGCAAAGGAGATCCCCAAGTGAAGTGATCAACATAATGCAATGATGTCTGAAATCCATTCCTTGATAATTGATAAAATGACATAAATAATTTATAAACTTTATTCCAATTTATAATACAATCTTTGAATTGTTAGGCAAAACTTAGAAGCTATGGTGCAATCACGGAGAGGAGAGAAATCTACAACCTTCACTTTTCCTAGACTTTTACAAATCACAAATGATTTATAAACGTTAGTCCAATATATAATGTGGTCTTTGAATTTTTAGACAAAACTCAAAAGCTATGGTGTAATCACAAAGAGTAGAGAGATCTGTAGCCTTTACTTTTCCTAGACTTTTAATCTGCTTATTGTAACTCCTTATATTGATAAATATTCAAATTAGTCCCTAAACCGAAACTATAGACGTTGCACCTCCTGTCATGGTCCCTTCTATAAGTGTTCAAAGTGGCACCCGATCATTCGTTGTCATTACCTCTTGCCTCCGCCACGAATGAGTCGTCTAATCGATGCGATAATGTCGAAAAAATAGAGACTTGCGAACCATCCTCGAAAGCTCGAGAGCACTCGAGGGTAAAATTACCAAAAAAAAAGTTATAAATCTATATAATTGTATCAATTCAGTCACACAAACATATATAAATATATATAATTGAGTTATAAACATTTTACATTTGTGCCTTACAAAAAAAAACACATTTTACATTTGTGCCAATTCAGTTGGTGCTAAGGCTGGAGCCTGGAGGTGGAGCCAATCTCCTTTTCTACCACGTCGAGGAATCGATCTCAACGATGCCCCTAAAGATCTTCTCCTTCTCACGGATAGCGAAACGGTCACGAGAGAGGGAAGGATGATTCGCAAAGACAAGTGTCACGGTCCGAAAGAAGGCCGATCCGAGAGGTTCATCAATCGGCCCGTGACACAAGGGTGCAAGAGTTGGAATGTCAGGGAAAAGGGGCGAGCGAGAGTGAGAAGTATAAAAGGAGGAGGAATGGGGGGCACATTTATGGGGTTCCACACTTCGTGAGATATCTTTAAGGGTGTGCATGACAAAATTTCTGGAATAAAAATTAATTTCTTGCCAGAAACACATTTAATAACAATTCAAAATTTCTATTTATAAAATAAAAATCCATTTCATAGCTAAATAAAATTTCTTTTTCTAGGAACGGCAATGACAAGCGTCTAGTGGCTGGAGTCCAACATACGGCGACCAACGTTCGACGTCTAGTGACCGACAGTAAACAATCGAAGTCCGAAGTCCGACGTTCGATGTCTGGAGCCAAGTTTGATGACCAACGACGGGCAACCAAAGTCCAGACACTGACACCGGAGTCCGGCGATCGGCGACTGGCGTCCAACATCCAAAGTTCGACGTCCGACGTCTGACATCTAGAGTCCGGGATAGGAGGCCAACGGCAGGTGGCTAGTGACCGAAGTTCGGTGGCGGGTGGTGGGCGGCCGACATTCGACGACCAGTGGCGAGCGATGGACGGTCACCAGTGAACATCCAATGGTTGGTGATGAGCCTCCGGCATCCAATGATTGGTGATGAACAACCAACGACTGGTGGGAATCCGGCATCTAGCGACCAATGATTGGAGATGAGTGGTGGGAGTGTGATGGCCGCGATCGACGTCCGATGGCCAGCGGTCGACGGCTAGTGGCCGAGGTTGGTAACAGGCAGTTGACAACTGGCGGTGGGCGTTCAGCATCCCACGAGCGGCAAGTGGGCGACGGGCGATAACAAGAGTAAACGATGAAGAAAAATTTAATTTCTCATTTCTATTCCAGAAATAGAAAAGTTAAAAATTTTAACTTTTGATTTCTGTTCCAAATTTATTTTTGGAATAAAAATCTGTTCCAGAAATAAAAAAATGAAATTGCGTTACTAAATGGATTTTTGTTCCAAACCTATTCTAGAGAATAGAAAAACAGATAAATAGAAAAATAGAAATTTTGTCATGCGCGCCCTAAGAAAATGAATTCATTTTCCAAATGAAAAGACAAACATTTCCAATCACTAAACTAATCATTTTTTTGGAGAGATCATTTTCCTTTATCATGGAAAACAAAAGCACTCATAATTCGTATACATGGTGTCATAATGTTTAAAAAAACACAATCCTTTTAATTAGCAGCTGATATTCCTTTTTTTTTTTTTAAATCAAAGATAATTCATGTGCATGCCTTGACAAACTATGGCCAGGATAAGTACACTTTGGTGCCATAATTGAAAAAAAGTTTCCATCGGATCACTTAATAGCTAAATCGGAGAAAAAACGATCATTTTGGTACCAATGGCGAGATTCCGGCCAAAATGATTACGTGGCATTTATATTTTTTAAAAAAAAAAAAAAAAAGTGGCTCAGCTTTTAAACAACGTTGTTTTCCATCCTCTTCAAAAAACAACGTCATTTTGCCCTTATACGTGGACATCCTCGCAAAAACGACACCGTTTAGCTCGTATGTGGATTGAAATTAGGGTTAGGGTTTCTTCCTCGCCGCTCGGCCACTGTTGTTCGCCTGCCAACGCTTAGCTATCGTCGCTCGGCTACCATTGTAGATGCTAGGTGAGCGAGGGAAGAATGAGATTGTTGCTCAAGCAAGAAGTGGCGGAAAAAAATAGGAGGCGAGGGCGGAGGAGGAGAAGGAGGAAGAAGAGAGTCGAGGTGCCGCTACTAGTGCGCCACCGCCACCGCCACCGCCGGTGCCATTGTTGGTGCTGCTGCGGTGCGCTGCTGGTGTTGCTACTGGTGCCGTTTGCTGCTGTGTCATTCTTCAGGGAAGAAGACGTGCCTCTTCTCTCTCTCTCTCTCTCTCTCTCTCTCTCTCTCTCTCTCAATTTAGGGATTTAAGGTTTCGATTTGGGGGAAAGAAGCCAAACGACATCGTTTTTGTGGTTTAGATGCTGACTGTGCTCTCCGGAGAGCCACGTTAGCCTAAAAATTAATAAAAACGTGTTTCCGATCAAGAAGAAGACGACAGATTTCCGGTCAAGAAGAAGACGACGTGCCTCCTCTCTCTCTCTCTCTCTCTCTCTCTCTCTCTCTCTCTCAATTTGGGGATTTAAGGTTTCGATTTGGGGGAAATAAGCCAAATGACATCGTTTTTGTGGTTTAGATGCTGACTGTGCTCTCCGGCAAGCCACGTTAGCCTAAAAAATTAATAAAAAAGTGTCACGTCAGATTTCCGATCAAGAAGAAGACGACGTGCCTCCTCTCTCTCTCTCTCACTCTCTCTCTCTCTCTCTAAGATGACATGCCTCCTCTCTCTCTCTCTTTTCAATTTGGGGAAGATGACGTGCCTCCTCTTTCTCTCTCTCTCTTTTTCAATTTGGGGATTTAGGGTTTCGATTTGGGGGAAAGAAGCCAAACGACATCGTCTCTCTCTCTCTCTAATATAAGATGACATGCCTCCTCTCTCTCTCTCTCTTTTTCAATTTGGGGAAGATGACGTGCCTCCTCTCTCTCTCTCTCTCTCTTTTTCAATTTGGGGATTTAGGATTTCGATTTGGGGGAAAGAAGCCAAACGACATTGTTTTTGTGGTTTAGATGCTGACTGTGCTCTCCGGCAAGCCACATTAGCCTAAAAAATTAATAAAAAAGTGTCACATCAGATTTCCAGTCAATCTGATTGGAGTTGGCACTAAAATAATCGTTTTTCAAATTTTTTGCACTAAATGATTCAACGAAAACTTTTGGCATCAAGGTAAGCGCCGTACACAACTTTTTAGCACTGTTAGTGTATTTATCCCGACTATGGCCTAATGATTTTGTCCTAGCACCAACTGAGCCAAACACACACCATTGTAGTCCTCATTCTGGTTGAAGTTTCATTAATGGTAGGAGACCCTATCATGGTGACCATTCATTGTGGGCCTAATACATTCGTTTAGTCACAGCAGAGGCACGCCTAAGGTCTTCATTGTTTCTTCATGGAGATGTTTCATTAAATGTGATTCAAACCACTTTCATCACTCATGCTCTTGTTCAACCTCCACTTTTCACCCCATCGTTCATTGGCAAAAGATGCTCTAACGCCCACACCGGATATGGACCGTTTCTCATGTGCCAATGGGCGAACAGCCCAACCCATGTACTGGCAAGAGCCGAATGAATTTTTCTTTCAAGTGCTAAAAAGTTGGCATGAATGGATACTTAAAGTAACACTTAAATGTTAAAATTGAAACAAAATGAATTTAAGTGTCAATCCGGCTAAAATGCTTACGTGCATAATTTTTGGCTAAGTAAGTGCAAAATGACGTTATTTTGCAAGCTGATGTGACTAGACAATGCAAATATGTCGTTTTAGCACCGACGTGGTAAAAAATTAATATAAAAATTAATTAAATTTATTTAAAACGGCGGTTGAGGGCTAAGCCTTGTTGCTACCTCCCCGCCGCTGCCGGAAGGGTCGGCGACAAAGGGGGAGGGTTTAGCCCTCAACCGCCTCCACTTTTTTCTTTTTTCTTTTAAAAAAAATAATTTTAAATTTTTAAATTTTTTTGTATTTTTATCTTTAAATGTTTTAAAAAAAATTTTAAATTTTTTGATTAATTTCATATTAATTTCTTACCACCTCAAAGCACCAAAACGACACCGTTTTACACTTGTTTCACCGAAAAATCGCCATGTCAACATTTTAGTCGGATCTGGCGAGGCCGAGCCTTGCCGGTGGCTGGGCGAGAGCGCCAGCCCTCGTCGGCCATTGCCGGTCATGATCGAGACCGGCAACTAGCCAAAAGGAAGAAAGAAAAAAATAAAAAAAAAGGAAAAATAAAATAAAAATATTAAAAAATTAAAAGAAACAAAAAAAATTATACAAGTTACCAAACGTATTTCTGTTCTTTTTCTATTCTAGGAATAGAAATTTTGTGCAACTTACCAAATGTATTCTTCTGTTCAAAAATTGTTCTCTGGAACAAAAATAGTTTTTTTTGTGCAACTTATCAAATGTATTTTGTTCAAAATTGTTCTCTGGAACAAAATAATTTTTCTAACTTGTCCTGGAATAATTTTGAACAGAAACGTTACCAAACGCAACCTAAATGTCCTTTTGTGCCAAGTTTTGGCATTCCAGAGGTCCGGGTGTCTTATTCCTTCGTACAAGTCATACAGTGCAACTAAGCTGGAATACAAATTGGGTCGATGAAACCACATACGGAATGCATGCAGCAGCAGAGCAGTTTTCTTCTTAAGTTTATGCCAACTCTACCTCATTTGACTCATTATTTCTTGCTGATTGAATCTGACGATCGTGTCGTAAACCAATCATAAAGCCACCACGTATACGCAATATTTCATACACATAAATACTTGTTTCCCTGCACTTTGAGATGATTTCTACAACCAAACTCAGTAAGCAGATGACAAGAGGACTTCTTATCCCCTTCTTTGTTTCATTGCCAAAAGAATCAAATCTAAAATCAGCCTGGGAATTGTTTATCCTAGATGATTCTTGAAAACCAAAAGATACCGACAACTATCCTTGGCGGAACTGGAAAAATTGCCTATTTCTTAGGCACCAAGGATTTATCTGACCTGGTGATTCTAGTTTGTTCTGGAAAAATCAGCAGCAGCACTACAGACAGAAACTAGGCCAGCCATCCCAAGCACATGCGTCCAGCTTCTTGTCCCTGCAGCAACAGCTGCCCCAGCCACAGCTCCCGCAACCAGGCCATTTACCTGTATGAAGAGAACAAGAGGTCATTATAATTTCAATCTGACATTGAGCTCTTTCCACAAATAGCATAAAGGAGTTATTCATCACCAACTCTAACTGGCAACAATAAGCTTACTTGTCCCAAGACACTTTTTAAGACAGAAACATAACCCATTAAATGTCATCATGCTGCATGTGATCCTATAACCTTCTCTATCACTTTTAGGACTACAGTTAGCCTTGAACCGATCTGGCTTAAATTAGCAGCAACATTTATGCAAAAGCAAATGGTATCTTCCACCATGATACAAGTGTAAGACTTTTCTTGAGTAATCCTCTTATCAAATAATATACTACAAAATTTTGCATATCTGAAGAATAAAAGGGACTGCTGTCTCTTGTAGAAAGAATACAACAATATGGGAAATTTAGGGCATCTTTGCACCTCTCACAGTCCAAACCTATTCTCAAGCAAAAGATAAAGGAGGAAAAGATAAAGACCAGACCCAAAATGCATATGCAAAGAGTCAAGCAGTTAAAATTTTCAACGGGGAAAAATGTACAAACACCGAATTTACACATTGAGTTATCTCAATATATTATATATGACTGGCATGAAGATCTTGTCAGAAGTATTAACTCGGGCGCAACATGATACTGTCGTTTTTGTGCTTCAAATTTTCCTCCTAGACATTTGCAAAAAGGAAACCAAGGAAATACTCAGATTTAAATGGAAAAGCTAGCATCATGCGTTGTTTGGCATGGTGAGATACTAAGAACTAGTATCTGAATTGCAGCTGAAGCTACATCAGAAAAACAAATATTTGGCTGCTAAGGCCATTATAGGGGTGAGGTTGGAAATACTTTGCACAGCAAGAATTTTGAGTGAAGGAGCTGGGTGACTGCTTCAAGCCTGGAGCTTTAAAAAGGCAGGATTCAAGTTTAAGGTACTTCAAAATTAATTTACCAAACACCACAATTTTCAATTGAAGGATTTTAGAAGTGCAAAACTGCCAACTTTTCCCAAACTCACCTTAAGATTCATGCCAATATCTGTTAGCCAGTTCTGGGGGAAAGGAGCTTGTTCTAGTCATGACAAAGCCATCAATTGATCAACTTTGACTCCACAAGGGGCAGCCATATCATGACCTCCGGCCATTGATGTCAGATGTTTAAACCACTTGTCAAATGAAACTGACAAATACTCCATATTCATGCATTTCATGAGTGCAGTTGACATTGAATGCACACCCTAAGGCACTAAAGGTTATCTAATTGATGATGTCCACTATGTCTTTGAAGTTCAACAGCTAGCTCAAAGGCTGCCCAGCACAAGAGAATATACTGTATCCACATTAAAGGATTCATTTCACATGCCTAATAACGATAAGGACCAAGAGCCCTAAAATGATGCCAAGGAATTTAGAAAACTAGAAAGCAAAAGAGCACTACATGCCAAGCATTAATCATCACCAAGAAAGACATCATGATATCAATCCAAGGCTACAGAAGGTAGCCAAATCAACTTCCCAACCCTGTCCATTCTTTTGCAGATTACCATTGCAGCTGTGTCACCATACTTAACAAACAACACAAAAATCATCATATGCCTCATGTATGGCAGCATAACTCCTATAACACATTAATAAGCATCTCAAAGAAATCCTTGCGACAACAACAGCAAATGAACACCAGATGCTCTCATCAAAACTTTTGAAGTTCCTCTACAGGAATATGGATGGTCAAATTCATGTAAATACAAACAGAACTTAATTCATAACAGCGTAATTTCTTCAATTTTGATATCATCTCCAAAACAGGAAAACATGTTGCTATGATACTAACCCAATCATCCCTCCTTCGGTATCTCTGTATTCCACAGCGTGTCACTGTAAAAACTCCAGCAACCAGTCCTAACAAACAAGATTACAAGCATGAGAAAAATCGATTTTTTTATTCACAGAATCAAAAGAAAATGTCAAAATGAGAAGCAAGTCGAGACACGGTCATTAAACTAATAAGAATCGGCTACTAAAAAGAATATGAGCAAGATCGAATTCAATTACCAAGGACAAGGAAAGATAAAGCTTGTTACATGATAGCATGAATAAGCTAAACCAGGCATCTCATCAATTTAATTCAGGAGGCTTCCCTCAAGGTCTGCAGGGTAAAAAAAGAAAAAAAAAAGGCATGCATCACTATTTCTTCACTAGTCTGAAAGACACTTTTTTCAAGCAAAGCGACATCTAAATTCAAAGAGAGCTCCATAATACAAATTCGTTCATTTTTAGGAATGCTAAGATGACATATCCAAGTATAACACCGCGGGACAGTAGACTGTGATCACAACATTTGCATATCTCCTAATCTGATGCAATCACGTGGCCTGCAAGAATGCAGCAATTATGCATGAGGAAAATTTTGCCACTAAACACTACTCAATGCCACAAGAGCTTGCGAAAGACAGAAACAATTCTCTTCTCTTCTCTTCCCATTCACAGAGGAGCAATACAAATGCCGAAAACAATTGGCAATTTCATTCATTCAATTCATAAAGAGAGAGCACGATGCTTGTGCCTGTCCAAAATGCAGTTGCGGGGAATTTTTACCGCATTGGAAGCTGAATTTGCCGACCGATTTTGCCTGCCAATCCAAAAACTGTATAAATCACCATCGTGCGAAAAGTGAGCTAATACATTACATATAAATGACGTTAAAACACAATTCCATACCACAAAGGACGCCCGAGGCATCCCAGAAAGGCCTGCACAAGATAAACCAGAAAAAAGGTGAGAAGCAAATGGAAAAAAGGAGAAGATGAAATTTTGAGGGCCGCAGCAAAATGGGTTCTTGATCGAAGCCATGTATACCACTTTTCCGAGCATCGTATGGACCTATGCATAACCCCCAGATCGCACCTGCCTGAAAAAGAGACACGAGGAAGACATCCAGAGTCAAAACCTCCTTTTCTCTTCTGCCCGCGCGATCAATGAACAGGGCTGCCTCTAATCTAAATCTTGCTCGTCGCGGGCGCCGTTCTTCGGAAAGTGAAAAAGAAGAGCGAGCGATGGTCGGGAAAAACTCACCGTGCCGACGCGGAGGATGGAATCCACGGCGAGGGAGGAGCAGGGAACGGCGTCGCTGAGCTCGTCCTTCATCTCTCATTTTCGTGGGCGCCGCGCGATTCAGCAAAGAGTGACATGGGAGCCGCGCACGCAGGGAGGAAGAAGGAAGAGGGTAAGGCTCTAGCTGGGAAGCAACTGCGAGTACGTAAGACGACGACGACGACGGCGCCGACGACTCGCCGCCGAGAGAAGATCCGGACCGTACGCACGAGGACCCGGTTGGGTTGGGACTTCGGTTTCGGACTTACGTAGGTATATTCTTTTGTCTGTCATCCTTATATTTCCCGGGGAATTCATTTTTTCATCCCTATATTTTTTATTTTGCATTCAATTCTAGTCCTTATACTATTTTCCGACTATAGGTTAATTACATATTTGGTCCATGTGCTTCTAGAGATATCCAATTTCAATCCTAACTTTTTGTCATAATGACCAAATGAATCCTTGCACAAAACAAGGGCTCAAATAACTAATCCTTGATATTATAGATGGCCAAAAGGAACTAATCCTTTCGTTATTATTGAACATATTTAGATACGTTAGTGACATTTTCACTTGAAAAATAATGAAAATGTCTTGTTAAGATATTGATAGAACTTCTCTTAGGAAAAGCAACATTACCTATTCGCATATTACAAGGACCAAGAGTATAATTTCCCCCGGAGGTCATTACATTGATGTTGTTTCTAACAAAAAGTTGGTCAAAGAGAAGAAATTGAGAAAGGTAGGAAAAGATAAATATTATTTTCACTAATTATAAAAAATTGATCACATAGATATGAAAGTGGTATGACAAATGCAGAAACTATAACAAAATTGAAATTGAGAAGAATAAAAGAATATCAAATTTCATGTAAAAAGCCATTGTAAGAAAAATCACGGGAAGAGGAGAAGTATAATTCATTATAAAAGTTAAGGATTAGAAAATGTGGCTTTGAAAAACTTTGATCTTAATATCTCAACTTCTTATATATAGGCAATAATTAAATCCAAAGTAAGAAACCTTCTCCGATTATGAAAACTATTCAATTTGAAAATTTATTCAAAATAGGAAAGTGACTTAAATTAGAAAACTTTCATTTTCAGATTCAAACTTGAGACATATCTAACAATCTCCACCTTGATTCGACATTTGAATCAAGTTACAATTGCTTGGCTTGAATTCTATATAAGCAACAAACAATCTTCTCCTATCTTTTTCATTTGTTAATTTTTCCTTTTTACGTTTAAAGAGTATAGACATCTTCAAAGATACATATATTAAAATTTTACAGTCCCTCCAAATGTATTCAAAAAAAAAAAAAAAAATTACAGATTAAAGTATGTTTCATTGTGATGGGAAATTATAATGGGGTTTATTTGGTTGACTTAAAGCTGAACGAACAGGTAATTTGCACTTTTATTTCCCTATTTCGTGACAATGTTAAAATCATTTGAAACCTTTCGGAACATGTAATCGTGGACGAGTCATTTGGTATTTTTTTGTCATATATTCAATCTTCAAAGTAAGTTTTTTTCTCCGTTACAAAATTATGTAGAAAATGCAAAAAAAAATGTATTTAAAGAAAAGCAGAACCAACAGAATTTCAAAGTTTATGAAGTTCTCGGACTTTTAGTTAAACTAATATCAAACATATATTTGCAAATATAAATATAACAAAAGCTATAAGTAAAGTCTATTTCACGTGATTGCTGATGGTTATGGCGAGAGATATTTAGGTAGGTGATTGTCATTAATAAGGTAAAATCACCAACCCCATATGTTGACTGAGGATTAGTTGTCCAAATAAGAATTCGTGATTCATGTCGAGTAATCATATATGTTTCGATTAGTCAAGTCATTTAGGTGTCACTGTCAAAAAATTCAAATGTGATTTTCAATAAAATTGAGTGAAGAAATATCAATGCATATATCGATTTTCAATTAAATGTATCAAGCCGTGTCGCCTGATATTGAATCAAGCCCTTTTTCCCCCTTCAATATCTTCGTGTTGATGCAAAGACCATTTTGGATATCGTGAGAGTCCGAATCAAAATACTACATCCTCAAATGTTAGGCGGGACACGAGTCCAAGGGACATGCAGTGCCCTGCCCCTTGCCCTGCCCCTTCTTGTCCAAGGGCGAGGCTCAACAGTAGATGGCCCAACCCCAGAGCCAGCCTGTTGTCCCCGGCGTGGGACAGAGTTAGGGACCATTGCCCGTCCTTTTCGCGACTGTACACCTCCTCAAAACCGTTCGATTCTGTGTAGCGTGCAGTGTGCACAAAGCCACGTTTGAAGCCCGTGATGGATCTGCAGACCGAACGCACATTGCCTAACAAATGATATCGCATCGCACCAGGAGTTCTGGAAATGCATTTGCAACGTTAGTGGGTGCCTCAGCACAACAAGACCCACAAAGCAACTCTCTCCTAAATTCATCGGTGAACGGATGTTTTGGTATTTGTCTTGGGTTATATTGCAGCTTCTTGCACGAATAATGGTACCTCATCACTTCCAATTCAAGCCCCCTATGCAGGTTACATTACAAGTCTTCACGACAGAAAAGTTGCAGTCTGGAAATCCGAATTATGATCATCTTCCTTTGGAATAATATGAAGTGAAGATTTTATCATTTAGCAAAGGCTAATAAATAAACAGATCTTGAAGTGAAGCATTAATAATTTTCACAGTATGGATCTATAAAGTGGGAAAGATAGAAAGAAAGCAGAGCTGAACCAGGAGTCCCCTGTTTCTGCTCTGTCATCATAAAATGAAAGACACGGACATATTGGAAATTTTTGGGCTCACGGCCGGCCATCTATTAAAGGGAAATGATTTCCAGTTTCCACCACTTTATTTGCAGTAAATCACAACAAACAACAGCCACCACCTATGTTGTAGAAGCCTCTACTCAAAAACATCTCTTAAGAGCTACAGCTCGCAATAGTGACAGGATAAATTTTTTTTAATCCCCAAAGCAGATCGTCATCTCAACCTCCACGACCCTTCTCCGCTCAAACAAGGGCACCTGTGCAAGCCGGAGACCCCTGTGGCACTGATGAACTGCACTTCTTGGTGATGAATCTGAAAGTAACCCAGCAATTGAACAATTTCAGTAAGGCAGTAAGTGTAAAGTTATGACCCTTTGGTCATAAGTTTACCATTGCAGAAGCATTCAAAATTTGACTGGTATAGGATCTGTAACACAACTTGGTCTAGACTAGAATCGAAATCTTCCAAGATTGTTACCTGAAGAAATCCCTCCACAACAGCTCATGCCTCAACCAGTTAGCTCCAGTGCTAGATGAGCCACCGTCATCGTTCTTGTTGGCACCAGAGATTGCACTGTCCATCAAGTAATTCAATTGCAGTGAGTACTCATCATATCAATGAGATTTATCTGACCTAAGACCACAGCCAAACAAGACAAAAAATTTAATCAGGTCAGACGCTTACTTAGAGGCAGTTTTCTTTAGCTCCTCAAACATGGCACGCGGAGAAATACATCCAGTGCTCAGCCACGAAGACATCTTGCTAGAAAAGGTGGCTCCATAGACGCTATTATCGTTGGCCCCCTTGTTTGGCTGTGCTTGGCACTCAGCAGCGAACTTTTTGAGCCTCTGAAGAGCTTCAGTCTCACCTCCTACCATAGAAGGCGCCTTACCACCCTGCATAAATTTAAACCGGCTACCATCATGCTGATACCCAAGAAACCAAAATCAAACATAACCAATTCGTTCTAGCGATTGCCAAATGATTAGTCAAGTACTAATACCAACGTTTACCGATTGAAAAATAAAAATAAAAACCTAAGCTCCGCGCTTGTAGTCACATCCATTTCTATTACATCTTTCTTCAACATAGACAGCGCAAGATCACATAAGAAAAGACAAAATGCTCCAGCTCGAATTATATAATCATACAAGCAACTACCAGAAGATCCAACCGAATATTGTACCCGAGGCATTACTTCACTTCAGCGACACATTACCAGCTACACGACCTGTTCAAACTAAGCAATTCAAAGACAGAATCTACTCAAAACGGACAATGCAATGGACTGGTCAAGAGGAACGCTACACTATGCAGAGACCAAGATCAATCTCGACGAACCCGTCAAACGTTTCGAATCGTACATGATGAATTACCGAAAGGAGAATGATTTCGCTAAGCAAAAAGAGACAAACCTGAGCCATGGAGGCACTGAGATTCACACCCAGGTCCGTCAAGGTAGGCATCTCGCCGGGCTCCACGTCGCCCCTCTTGGGCAATCCCTTGAGCTGGTCCAAGGCGGCGATGGTCTTCCTCACCTCCACCCCCTGCACTCTCTTGTTGAAGTCGACGTGGGTCATCGGCATGTCCTCCAGCTTGAACGGCAGGTCGTCGACGTGGAAGAGCGTGCTGCCCCAGAAGTGCTTGAGCTCCACCCCCTCCTCCTTCATGGCGGCCTCGATCCGCTCCTCCGACTTCACCTCCTCCCGCGACGCCTCGCGGTGGGCGTAGACGGCCTCGGCCCCGACGGCCTTGGCCATCTCGGGGAGCACCTCCTCGGGGCGGCCCACTCGGACCACGAGGTCGGAGCCGCGGTCCCGCAGGCTGCGGCGGAGGTCGGAGACGGACTCGAGGACGAAGGAGGCGCGGAAGGGCCCGGTCTTGTCGAACCCGGAGCGGGACTTGCCGTAGTCGCGGGGGTCGAAGCAGTAGACGTTGAGGACGGACATGGACTCGTTGTGGGCGGCGTTGAGGCACTCGTTGTCGTGGACGCGGAGGTCGCTGCGGAACCAGACGATGGAGGCGCGGCGGAGGCCGGCGGCGCCGGAGGGGTCGAGGGGGCGGTGGGGGCCGAGGGTGAGCGGGCTCTGGAGCGGGTTGGCGGAGATGGTGGACTTGAAGGAGATCCTGGAGGGGGCGGCGGCGGAGGCGGAGGCGGAGAGGGAGAGGTGGGCGAGGGAGGAGGCCTGGGTGGGGACGCGGGCCCTGGCGGGCTGGGCGGCGGCGAATAAAGACGCGACCTTGGGCTGCTGGAAGAAGTGGGTGGCGGGCTGGGCGGCGGCGAAGAGGGAGAGGGAGGCGGTGGCGAAGGGGGCAGGGGCGGGACGGGGACGGCGAGCTGCTTGTTCTGCTCCTCGGGGACGGCGTTGTCCTGGGTTTTCTCGGCGGATTGGCGGCGGGAGTCCATGGTGGCACACTGAGGAAATGGACGGAAGGAGGAGATGAGGAGAATGCGAGCGAAATCTGAAGTGAAGGATGGAGGATTGGAAAGGGAGAGTAGGTGAGAATGGGGTGGGAGGTGGGAATTGGTTTTAAAGTATTCCCAAATCCTCTGTCCTTCTTCTATCTCCCTCCACTCGATTGACCACCTAACCTTTTTCTTTAGCTCCTGGCTGCTCTCCCCTCTCCTCTCCCTTCTAACTTTCAATTCAATGGCTTGGCCCCTCGGTTTGGTAGGGGTAATTTCACAGTGGCCGTTCGCCCCGGTCAGTCGTGCCGGGCGTTAGCGCGTGCGGCGTGTGGTGCGCTGTAGCCCCGGTCCTCGCTTTTATCGCGCGTGGCTTGCTGACGACGTCATGGATAATTGGCCAGAGGATTGTGGTAAAAAATTTGCCGCTCCTCCCGAGTAACCCGCTGTACAAGTGTGGATTGACTGAACTTACCGTTGCTCGGGAGAAGGGCCTCCCGGAAGCACACCCTATCCTCAATTTCCGCGCACGCGCACGCCCGCTCAGCCACAAAACTCAATTCGAGTTTTGTCCCGACCACCGTCTTGACACCGCTCCAGTGCTGCCACCGCCCATCCCGCCTTGTCCACGCACAGGGAGATGCATTGACAACACCGCTCATGAGTAGTTAAGCGCTTGATTTGGACACCATAGATTCATCCATTCATATTAACTTTGAGAGCCACGCCCATTATAATTTGAGTGGAGACTTATTCACTACAATGAATAGGTCTTCAGCATATGTCATTGGCGATTAGTCGAGCCACGAAATTCATTAATCTCCGTGTTATAAAAAAGAAAAAAAAATCAAGGACTTATGCACACCAAAGCCAACTACGTGATGTGGAGTGATATAATCATTCTATAATTAGATCTTACGTATGTGAAAATGAGATCTGAACACCACTATCTATACCACGATGTCCTTTTGCAACTCATCCATGTTATGGTCTATTGACATTTTGTACTATTTTTTTAAAGATGTTGCTCTTATTTTCTGTATATGTGCAACGTTAATGGATATCGAATCTTGGATACTCTCTGACTCAACCGTCAATTCCCTTACTAGCACGGCCACTTGCCTGTTGGCCGTGGTGGCCTTTTGTACTCATGGTGCGTACTAATGGGTTTGGCATAAAGGGTAGCTCTCACCATGCTACTAGGTTCTTTCTCATGCACGATCTTTTCCTATCGCTTCCCGTTGACCATTTGACCATCCGAACTTCCTTCCTTGTACTTCAAGGGCAACCCGCACCTTAAAAATTCGGTAGCCCCCCTCGACGTTAGCTGCGAGTGCGACTGAGAACGACAAATGCACTGAAGGCGCGTAGGCTACACCGCAAAAATGTTTATTATATTGGGAAAATTAGGTAAGTAAAGACACCTTGACAATATAAAAAAAATAAAAAATTGAAGGAAATAAGAGGTCATACGCCGATAATGGGGAAATTATTTCTTCTCTCGAAAATACACGGTATAGCAATCCTTGGGTATAATTAAGGAAATAATTTCCTAAATCTTGATTTATTTCCCTATATATCAATGAGATTATTGATATTGTAAATCCAAATCCAAATCAATGAATCAAAAAAAAAAAAAAAAAAAAAAGCTACTCTCAAAGAGACTAGCTGAGTGATTATAAACACTTGATTTAATATATGATAGATTTTGTTTTCAAATCACCATGCAGGGAATAACCTCAGGGCCACACTCATCACGAGCGCATATGAAATTTGAAATGTATGTGCATTTTTTAGAACAAATCGAGTCAAGGCTCGGATATCACGTATTATTAAAAACATTTTTAAAAAAAGCATGAGAACTTATATGTCAACCGAGTATATAGCACATCTGTCAAAATATGTCATAAACCCATTTTTTAACTCTTATATAATCATCTGAGTTATTATGTGGTTTAAATAGATCATAAATCGGTTTAAACATAATATAAGTGTTAAATAGATCATAAATGAATTGTAAACGAGTCGTAAATGGGTTTACCCAACCACTTTCATGACTCTTTCCTCGTTCTCTTTCACTTTTATTCAATCTCACATTCGCTCACTTCGTATTCTTACTTCGATCCAAATATAAATTTACGTAAATTAAGTTAAATATGGAAATTTTTTAGTAATATGGGTTAGGTCGGATATAAATTGGGTATAAGTCATTAGATTTATATTGCATGGAAATGAGTCAATAATAATGTAAAATGAATTGATTTGGTTCATGCCATATTCGACTTGACCTAACATGCCCATTTTGATGGGTCTAATTTAGATTATTTACAAAGCCTGCGAAAGGAGTAACTACATTGTGTTTTTAAACTCAATTCATAGGAAAGGAAATCCAAGAAACAAACTTGTGAAAATAAATTATGACCGCACGCGCACATTTAGCCTACTAGATTTGTTTCTAGTTGATCACTAGTTAAAAACAGAACGGACGCCCGCTGGGGGCAGAGACAAAGTGCCGCATCGCTCGAGCGCGCACGAGCGAGACTGCATGTATGTTTAGTTCCACGGGAAGTGAGGTTGTCCATGCCTCTCATTTTAGCAAGGACGTCTCTATGCACTTCACCTCTATCCCTCAAAGCTGCGCTAATTTCACAATTTTCTCAAGAACTTTTCTTAATTTTATCGCTCACATTAGCCTACAAAATGCAAATTTATTTGGATTTGAATATGTCTTTAAAAAATTTGAAGAGAGGAAACATACGAGAGATCAGCCTCGGGGTGGAAGACCTCGTGCTATTCCCTCCTCTTCGAGAAGAAAAAATAAATAGAGGGAAATTGAGAAGACGTTGGATATGTGAGTACCAACACGCTAAAATAAATAACGCAGTCCTATCAGTTCACTTAAATTTTTAAGTAGGCAGGATGGCCCCAATGCGGGGTCAAACTCTATGCAGCTTGTAACCATGTACCAGGATCTAAGCTGAGAACTTTTTCTTAATTTATTGCTTACGAAACGCAATTCCATCGTTAGCTTGGTTCGGTAAAGGGCGCATCGATAATTTCCATCGATGCCAACCCAGTCGGTTCGAGAGCGCGTCGCATATCAACTCGGTACGCTCTGTTCTGCAGCTCGGACCGCACAACCCGTTCGATCCGGTCGGCCTGATTCCGTTCATCCACCGGTTCGATGCGCCTCAGCGCCGAAACGACGTCTCGCAGAAGATAGGACGCTCGTCGCTCGCTCGCTGCTCGGGGCAACCAGGAGATCGGCTGCGGATTGAACTCGGCTCAAGCGGGCGTCGAAGGAGTTCCGCCCTGTGGAGAGGCACGCGTATGGAGAGCCGCACGAGGGGACGATGAGGCTCTCGATTCGGTTCGCCGCCTGACCCATGACGAGTGTGGAGCGCTTGGTGCGGTTCGGAGTTGCGCCGGCCCTTCCTGTCCGGCCGGCGAAGCTGATGGGCGCTTGTGGCGTTCGAATGAGGGCGAAGCTCGGCGGCGAGAGCGACCCATTTCTCCAATCCGCCCTCGATGCCGCGTCTCTTCGTTTCCGAGAGACCCTTCAACCAGGCAAGTAGATTCCTCTTCGGTCTCATGTTCGGCTAGGCATTTCATCGAACACGGCGAGGGCGTGGTGGCAGTGGTGTCGTGAGTTTTGGCCTCTTGCTTTCTCATGGTTATAACGCTGGACTTTGAAAAATGAGTGGGAAAATGTAGAGTAAAAGGAATTTCTTGGCCGCGAAGGGAGGTCTCTCTTGCATGTATGATGTTAAGTAATGGAACAGGATTGGAACGGAGGAAATAAGGATATAAGGCTATGAGAGTGACAGAAAATGAAATGTAGATTTTCAAATTTATGTTTGGTCTTAATGAAGGAAAAACATGATAAATAATAATAGAACCAGAATCGCGATTCCAGTCTAATCTTCATGCCCTTTTTGTGATTGCTAATTGGTCTTTCTTATGTTAATATCTGAGCCTGATTGTTTTCTTTGAATACTGTGGACATTGCGCTTGCAAGCTTGAGATTGACTAATGCTTTAATTTATAGAGCCTCTTTTTGTCGATCCATATGCCGGTTGTTTTGTCTCTACTGATGATGAAGTGGACATGAAGAAGCAGACACACCATTACTGTCTTGCGACTAAATATATTGATGACAAGTTGCTTCACACTATCAATCGTATTGATGGGCTCAAGCAGGTAAATTTTGCTCATCATGTCAGGACAAACTAAGCAACAGTCGTTATTTGAAAACATTATTGCTTTCTACTTATGCTATGTAGGTTGTTTTGCTAACAGATGGCGTGGATACTCGTCCTTATAGACTTAATTGGCCAAGGTCAACCTTGATATTTGACATTTCTCCAGACGAATTATACAAAGAAGCGGCTGAAAAACTTGAAGGTGCCCTTTTTTACTGGATTGGTGGTTTATGAAATTTCAAACTAAAGTTTTGCTGCAAGAGATTTTCTTTTCCGCATTCTTCATTAGCTCCCATATTAATAGTTTGTGTAAGGATAGGCCATATAATGATTTTTATGCAAAAAAACCATGCGATATTCACTTACAAAAGGTTGGTTTAAGCTATGAGATAGGTGTGAAGAGTTATATTGTTGGCTTTTGGTTTCCCGCTATCACAAATTCCTAATATATTACAGAGACTTGTCTTTTCTTTATAATCTCCATTGTTTCGAGGTCCAAACTATCAGGTGTTGGGGCTAAAATTTCAAGAAGTTGTTTATTCTATCACATCCCCTTGGCATCATCCAATTTGCAGAAGGCTTTGCACACAAAGGGCTTCAATGGAAGCCGGCCAAGTATATGGGTCATCCAGGTAATGTTCTCCTTGGAACTGTTCAAGTTGATGACGGGATGGTGGAGCGGAGTAGTGGAATGGATTTAGTTGCTCATTTATGTAAACTCTTGCAGGGCTTGCCTCTTATAAATTTGGCAAGTTTCGAGGATATCTTGTTTGTTGTTAGTAGTATGGCCATGAAGGGTAGCCTTTTCTTGGGAGAATTGCCTCGCTGGCTGGCAGAGACTGGAATCAGAAGAGATGTGAGATTTCTAAGAGGCTGATGCTGGTCTCAAACTTTTTTTTTTATGTGTTTGTGCAATTCATATATCCTACTTTCACAGTTTACATATATAGCTCTGTGAGACACTCAAATGGTAGGGTTTTTCCTGGTTAGTTTGATTCTGGAAAATGGATGGACAAGCTTTTCATGAGCAGTGGTTTTCGAGTTGACATAATTAGCTATGACGAAGTTGCAAGGAACTTAGGCAAGCAATTGACATTGGAAGAATACAGAAAGATACTATTTGTTGCAGAACAGTTGCAATTTTCTGATGCTCAGGTAAGATGGGTTGTCTCCTAGACCAACTTTTCCTCCATCTCCAGCTGTAATATGAGCATTCTCTAGATTTATTTCTCAATATTCGAAGTCAATATTTTGTGAAAGCACATCCACAACAATTAATCGGTGCTTTGTGAGAATTTTATTTTGCTTTGATAAGAATACGTGCTTCGGATGGTGGTTTATAAGCTGGAGGGGCATGCAAACAGTGTGTTCATTGACTCATTTTGTTAAATTACACTGAGTGAACAAATATTTTGGAGAATAGAATAGCATTGAATCATCCATTCTTCTAAAAATGTTGAGTTCTAATCAGACAATAGTCCGATGGTTGCCCTACTATGCATCTTCATAGGGTCGCACGTTTTCATTGATATGTTTGGAAAGCTGGCTTCTGATCAGGTCCATAGAATTCATCTTCTATACTTTTGGCAAATATGTGTACGTTCAGTGGACAAATACTTCGTAAACCTTCCTGTTTTGCTTTCTTCAGTGCGTAGAGCCTGAGGACCTGAGACAAGAGAATGTTTTCATGTTGAGATTTGACTAGATTGTAAATTCTAACTCTGCTGTATTTAACACGCAATGATAGATGGAAACATGGAGGAGAGAATTCCAGAGATTCGAGGAAGAAGGGGATGAAGAAGGATTCGAGGAACTTTGAGATGCAAAAGCAATCTTAATCCCTTTGCTGTTATTAGAAATAGAATGTTTGTTCTTTTTCCTTTACTTTTTGATGGGTGCGTCAATATACCTTCCTTAACCTTTTGGCTAAGTATGCAGAATATTTTAAGATGTGAAGTGAACAAACACATGGCAGTGTCAAATTTATGTTTCATTGTCTTATGGAAGAAGGCCAATATTCGCATTGTCATTGAACGGTAGGTTGCGATTGGAAGATGGCCGTTTTAGGGGATTCCTGAGTTCCTCTTATCTCATTCTGAGCAGATGTTTGCATCTGGTAAAGATTGTCCCTTTTCTCTATGTGGTTTGAGGGTGAAAATGTTTCAGTCTATCAGTGGGAAATGGTCGCATACCACTTTATTTAGCGGATGCGCATATGATATTCCCTTTGCGGCTTAATTCCTCGACGGCTCTATCTTTTAGCAATTCACCAGCCAAGGAAGCACATGCTGTGTGCTGCCAGAGGATGCGATTTCAAGATAGCACGAGAAGTATGGTTTTGAACTTTCCCTTTTCCAATGGCTTGCTTAAGCAATTTTGGGACTAGGCGGGCCTCACGCGGTCCCACAAGATCTAATGGTTGTTGGGAAAGGGGTAAGTTTTCCACTCGAGGAAGGCGGGCAGGAGAGAGAGAGAAAGGGGTAAGTTTTCCACTCGAGGATGGCGGGCAGGAGAGAGAGAGAGAGAGAGAGTTTCTAATAGTAAAATTGGTGGACCTGCCGGGACCGGAGTAGGAGGAACCACCTAACCGGGGAAGAGGGAACGGTAGTTAACCACCAGACCAGAGAAACAATGTCATCTGATCTATATTGCTATATGGAAAGCTTAATTAGATTTCAGTAGAAAAGTGTCACCTGACTTTCAAGAACCAGACACGGCAGTACAGATTCCGGAATCTCTAAAGGCAAGCCAACAAACAAATATACGTCCCACCTAACAAGGAAGCTGAGAGCTTGCCGCTCATGGTACAGACCTAATTTTCAAAGGGCAATCCTAGTCTTCTCGAATCGAATGCAAAAACAAAACCTTGAGTCAGACAGATATTAACAATTTTGTAGCTGAGGGTACCTATGATAGAACCTCGGCTGCACTCTTTATTTTATTTTGGGGAAGCAGGTCAGTCAAGGGACTCTTGGCGTTGAGCTTGAGTCCTCTGCATGCGAATTGCGGTTGCAATGAACCTGCTGGTCACACTAAACATTAGCTGCTCCCACTTCCTTTCTTTGCCGCCGTGATCATAAAAGGGTATTAGAGGCTCGATGATGCGCAGCATGTGCTGTACATTTGTGTAGCCTTTGGAAAGGTAAATGCCATACGACACGAGATATTCCGGTTGGTTTGCAATAATAATTGACGAGCTAGCGCGTTGATGGATTGATTAGGAGTGTCTTGTGGTTGCATTTGATCGTCAAAACTCTTAAAAGGCAGTAGGTAATAGCTGGCGATGGTACGCTGAGGAGGATGAGAAGAAAGAGAGTCGGCACTGGAGTGTGAAGACATGTATCCGGTCATGTCCACAAGTTGATTCCCAAGCAATACACGTGAATACGTACATGCATTATCGTGGGCTTGGCCCAATCCAATCGAAGCGTAGCGAGCCAGCTGATCAGGATAGCCCATGCCAGTGCTATGATTTTTGGCCCATCGAACCTTTGCCTTGCCCAAGATGGGGTTGGGCCGATCCCTAAACACTCGATCTATGTGCAACGACTCGGACCGATCCGCGTGAATCCAACTCTCAATAATATTTTCCCTCTTGCAACAGCGTACCTCGAAACAGGGGAGCCGAGGTAGTCCCGTTTAGAGCCAAAAAAATGCTTGGAGTTGTGAGGTTTAACGGATTCTACATGCGAAAGTCAAAACTATCTTGAGCAGAGAATTGTTTTGAGATGGGTCGATCGCAACCATGGAGGCTGTAAATGATAGTATGTTCTCTAGATTGTTCTTGAACCCTCCAGAATTTTGAGTGATGAGACAGTATGCAACCTTTGGAATCGGTCCAGATGGTGTTCATAACTTAAAAAGTAAAAAGTGAAAAATCAGGCATGGTTCGTAAACACTTGACAGAGTCATGCATTACTACCAAGATTGGACCTATCCATATCTTGTACGCATTTGTATATTTGCAAATAATCCATTTCGGCAATGTGACTGTTGATAACTCTCCCGACATAAATCGAATATCATACAAATACAACAGCCTTAGCAACGAAATATTAATTTTCTTCTCATCAATAAGTATGCCGATCAACATTACTCCGGTGCACGTGCAGTTGCTCTAGGGCTAGTAATATCCAACACGATTCCATCATACAACATTGCTTTCCATTTCTGTGTTATTAGACTTAGAAAAGATAACATTCTAATTATGCTAACACGAACCTGCAGTAATTACAAACACATTGTGACATGTTAATAGAAAGTGCTAGCCCCAAGTGTCTCCTTCTATAAGTGGGAAAGTCCAGCCCAGTCCAGTCCAGTCCTAGTGGACCGTTGCTACGCAGTATACTGGTAAGAAAGGAAAACATTATAAAATGTTTTAACTTGGGTTCAATAACTTCGATCAAGTTATGTTTGATCTGCTTCAGTTTGATGTATCTGGATTCGTATATTATTGAAAGAAGGATTTTTTTTTTTTTTTTACTAGATTCACTGCAGATGTACACTCACTCTTGGATCATTGAAATGTGGGAGACTTTGTTTACAAAATTGATTCCGAACACGTGTATGATTCATCTAACGATAAATGTGTAAGCTGATAATATAGTTGCCATATCATCATAATGCACGTGCCGGATGAATACTAACATGAGACTGTAATTCACGAATGTCGTGTATACATGTATATGAGCAAAAAGAGTGGACCATTCAAAATGGACGCCGGAGTTGTCACTCCTAAGTTAGCCCATTCTTTGGTGAG